>NC_136503.1:43456100-43593600 GCF_053919585.1 Euprymna scolopes
TCAAATGTATGCGATGTCATCCGGAATTGCAAATATTGATTTCATAATAATTCTTGAACGAACGATAAGTAATTGAAATTTTAGAATTTTCGTTAATTCTTTCAAGGACGAAAAACTGAAAAACTTAATAAAACTATTATAAAAGTAAACAGATTTGATAAAATATAATTAAATGAATATAGCTGCTTTTATATATATATATATATATATATATATATATATATATATATATATATATATATATATATATATATATATATATATATATATATATATGAAGGGGAAAGGTAGTTTGCTTGAAGCATTGCTGTTAAACAAGTATGGAAGAGTATAAAAAGGCTGTAGCAATACAGGAAACCGGGTGTTCAACTGATGCGGTCGATGAACAAAAATTTCATTTATTATTTAGTTTAATCAGACTAGATAATCAATTTTTTTTCTCTCCTTCTCTACCCCAATTCTATGTCACTTTGACATTATGCTTAATAACTAATTTGAATTTGGTCCAAAAATAGAACGTCTGGCCTTTCCTTAAAATTTTTATCATTTCTTGCTTTTTGTTTTTTCAGTATAATTCATTTTAATTCTTCTGACCGATAGGAGAAATCGAGATTCTTATCTCTCGTTGTCAGACCAATAATAACTTTTTCACTTGATATCTATTCTCATGGAAAAATATTTTAAGATGCCATGTTTGCATTTGGAATTTGCTCATGTTCACCACTTGGATTATGATTGCAATTACAATTGGACTATTTCATTTGCATCTCTAAATTTTCTTTGAATTGTACTATCTTTTTCATCTTTATCTTCATCAAGCTTGAACTTCATTTGCAATATCCTTTTAACCTAAACATTTTTACATTATTATCAACTATGTATGCGTACCATGCAGCGTGGTCTTTAATGTGAACATAACTGACTGTTGATATGACGTGGATCACACTAAGCTAACTGACGCTGACAATAATTAGAACCAAGGTCATACACACATAGACCAAAAAATAGGAGGCATTTCTTTTGAAGCACCCCTCTCTCACACACACACACACACACACACACATATATATATATATATATATATATATATATATATATATATATAAAAAAAAGGAAAATTTTAAGTTTTCATTTTGTATTACCTATCGAAGTAAATTGTTGTAATTTCTAATTTACAGAGTTTAAATTTAATTTATTATGTTTATGCTCTATCTTGAATAATGCGCTTTTTCATCTGGTTAGGATTGTGTCATAGATATTAGTATTGATATTTATACTCACTTTAAGTTTACAAAATTATTCAATTTGTAAACTTGAAGTATAAGTATATATAAAATGTATATGAAGAAATCATGCTCAGTCATAATATATGGACACATCTCGGGCAAATTAACTCATACCCGAGATGTTGTGTCATTAATCCAGTAGTTGATGACGGGATAGCATCCATACTCATTAGTTTATTTAATAAGTAATTATATTTTATACTTACAGACACTAGCATTTTATGCTTTCACAATCACCAGTGCAGAAAGTGACGATTGCTACTGGTTCAGAAATTCGAACCCAGATACAACGCAACCTTTCATTCCATTTGCTAGGATGTTACCTCTAGGCTACCATCAACTAACACGAGAATTAAGAAAAATTGTAAATGCCAAATACACAATGATGTTAAGACAGTTATATAGTATATAGTATTCAAACAACCGGAAATCATGAACTCGCAACAGATTAGCCGACCGCCTTCATTACTCAGACAGTGCTCAACTTCAAGAACTTTCTTCTTAAAGGGGCTAGAAAAATATCCATTCCAGGACAGGTAAAATTGATCCCCCAAACTGAAAAAACTTGAATAATATAGCCATGTTGCAAGAATGAATGACAGTTTTTAGCTTAGTAGATGGAGAACAATTGAGGTAGCAGATTCAGTTCATTGAGGAAGGCCAAGAAAAACATGGAAGAAAGTTATAAGTATGAACTTGAGAGAAAGAGGGATAAATAAAGACCTGGACAGAAGTACGTTAGTTTGAAAGTCAGTTTCTACAAACTGTCCAACACATGTCAGCATGAAGAACGGACATTAAATCACTGCTGTTATTGCTGCTGCTGCATGATGATGATGATGATGATGATGATGATGATGATGATTTTATTCTATTTTTGTTTTCAGTTTTCACCATACCAAAATGCATAATTGCAATAAAAATTATAATGTTCAAAATTTACAAACAAAATAAGTGCAACTACATTATAATAGCAAAATTCAACATTTGTTAATATTGGAACCAATTGTTTCTACTTAATTGCCATGTTACAGTAATGAATATATTAAAAAATTACAAAAAAAAAAAAAAAAAACGATAAGGTAGAAAAAATTATAGAAGGAAACTTTTGGATAAAAATTAGCGAAAATAAAAAATGTTTATCTAAAAAAATACCTGATAGTTCCAAGGGGAGGTAAGTAGCATTGTAACTATTTCCAATTATTTATATATATTTTTTTAATAAATTGAGCGTAAATATGAGTTACTTGTTTTATTTTTAACAATATTTAGTTACTTCCCTTGTAATTAGGGTTATTTTTTACGATAAAGATCGAAAGCTTGTGTTTTATTTTTTTATTTATTTTTTTGTTTTTTGTTTTGTTTTTTTTATAATGCGGTAATATTTAAGTACTTCTGACATATCAATTAAGTAGATAGTGCTTTTAGTTGAAATTGACACAAAATGTCAGTAGATAACCATTGTTTTTTTTTTCTTCTTTAATCCCAATTTTTTCGTTTCCCGAATTTTGCTATTATTGTGTATTTGCACCTCAAATAAAAACCTTTTCTTTCTTCCCCATTCAAGATATGATCATACTTGTTATGCTGATTTCGATTGCGATTTTAGCATGTATATTTTTATACATGAACTGGGTGCGATATTATTCAAGTTTTTGACATATCCGGATATGTAGATACCATTAAAGAATGCCAATCAACAATAGAAATGAAATGGTAAGTGTTTGCGTGTGCTGCGTTCACAATATACAAATTACAAAATAAAGAAGCCGACAATTTGTTTTCAAACTGGGTCAACTGCAATCAACCAAATAAGAAAGAAAGGTTTGTAGGTTATTAGGTACTTTCCGACGAATCTAGGCTATTACATGTTTTCAAGTGTGTTAAAGAGTATACTTAATTAAAACACGTTTAACAAGTTCATACGTGGCGCAAACGCGCGTATTTCGCCAAGTGATTTTAAGAGGTGAAAAGAGTGAATTCTTTCCTGAGAGTTGTAGAATTGGGTTTGGTTGATAATATCATTTCCGGTCTATTTTCCCTTATTTTCTTTCTTCTCTCGTTATTGTTTGCTAATTGTGCTACAAATCACAATTCAATTTGAATTTGTTTTATATAAGATATACCCGTGAACCGTCGAGTCACATAAATTACCATAAATTGTGATATTTTTTAAAGCATTTTTCGTACATAATGCAAAATAGGTTTATCATCATTATTATTATTATTATTATTATTATTATTATTAATAATAATAATAATAATAATAATAATAATAATAATAATAATAATAATAATAATAATAATAATAATAATAATAATAACTAGCGGGACCTGTGGAAATTCTACAGCAGCATTTTTCATTTGTAATATATTATTGCTGTGCATGCTGTGAGCGTTCTGTTCAGCATGAATGAAGGCACAATCATATTATTCTACTTTTTTATTAAAACTGTATCGCCCCCTTACTAAAATAATAACTTTGATATATTTCCTGGGCTGATTATTTCATTACAAACTCACATTTTATCATTTTTCATAATTATTGAATATGTTACTATGTTCGACAATAATTTTTCATAATTTCACCCCACATTATCGCCCCTCCCTTTACTAAAATATTAAATTTGATATATTGTATTGGCTGATTATTTTATATTAAAAAAAAAAAAAAAAAAAAACAACTATCAATTAACTCACATTTCATCATTTTTAATAATTCTTGGATATGGTACTAATTTTGACAATTTTTCATGAATTAAACTCACCATATCGCACACCTTACTAAAATAATAACTTTGATATATTGTCTGGACTGATTATTTCATTACACACACACACATCAATCAACTCACATTTCATCATTTTTCGTAATTCTTGGATATGTTACTAATTTCGACAATATTTTTTAATAATTTAAACCAACGTTGTCGCCCAACCTTACTAAAATAATAACTTTGATACATTTGCTGGGCTGATTATTTCATTACAACCACTAATCAATTAAACTCCATTTCATCATTTTTCATAATTCTTGGGTATATTACTAATTTTGACAATTATTTTTCATAATTTATACTCACATTATCGCCCCCTCCTTGATAAAATAATAACTTTGAAATATTGTCTGGGCTTATTATTTTATTACAAACACACTAATGCATGAAATCATATTTAATCATTTTTGATAATTCTTGGATATGTTACTTTCGACAATAATTTTTCATAATTTTAACCCACATTTTCGCCCTTCCCTCTTTACTAAATAACTTTGATATATTGTTTAGGCTGATTATTTCCTTACAAACACACCAATCAATTATCCAATATTTCATCATTTTTTCGTAATTCTTGGATATGTTACTAATTTCGGCAATAATTTTTCTTAATTTAAGTCCTCCTTATCTCCTTCCCCTTTACTTATATAATAACTGTGATATATTGTCTAGGCTGATTATTTGATTATAAACACACCAATCAATTAAATCACATTTCTTAATTTTTCGTAATTCTTGGATATGTTACTAATTTCGACAATTATCTTTCATAATTTAAACCATTCTTATCGCCCTCTCTTACTAACATAATTATTTTGATATATTTCCTGGCCTGATTATTTTATTATAAACATACAATCGATTAACTCACATTTAATCGTTGTTCATAATCCTAGATATGTTACTAATTTCGACAATAATTTTTATAATTAAAAACCCACATTATGCCTCTCCATCCTACTTATATAATATATTTGATATGTTGTCTGGGCTTATTATATCATTACAAACACACCAATCAATTAACTCACATTTCATCATTTTTAATAATTCTTGGATATGTTACTAACTATCTAGTATCCTCCTCTTGCAAGACAATGCTCTGGTCTACAACACACATGTCACGAAATCAGAAACATAGGCGTGTGGTTATAAAATCCTTCCCATCTCCTCCACTCTCTTGATCTTGTACACTCTGGCTATCATCTCTTCCCAGCCATGAAGTTGTTTTTGAAAGAAAACCGTTTCCCAAATGATGTCGCCCTGATTTCTCAAGTCACATCGTGATTGTAGGACTAACCTGAGTGGTTCTACCTGATCTCCAGAGCTGCATTAAACGACGAGAGAAAAGGGTAAATCGGGGATGGGGGGGGGGTCCAATGTAGAAAAACTAATGAAATTCTGGGCAACGCCGGGTGCTCTGCTCCTATATATATCTACACATTTCATTCAATCTCGGTGATGCCGTATCTTCTGCTAGGATAAATTTCCACACGTCTTATTCAATCCTGGGCGACACCAGGTTTTAGCTAGTATATATTTCCACACGTCTCATTCAATCCCGCGCGACGCCTGGTCTTCTGCTATTTTCACAACGCTGCAAACACCGATTTCTTCAAATGTGTCTTCTCTAATTCGCGAATCTTTTTGTCGAACCCAGGAATTTGTAAAGAATAAGTTTTGCTGCTATTAGAAATGCGTCAGAGGAATTACTTATTGAACTTATTGAACGTCTCTTGTAAACAAGATTCTCTGAATCTCAGTTTCTTCTTAGTCTTACATACCATTACAGGGGAGAACGATAAATTTGTCACCCTAAAAAAAAAAAAACACCACAGCTTTATTTTAAAAATTTTATCGAAAAAGTCAATTCAGGTAACTTGATCATGTAGCAGAGCTGACATCTGTTCAATGTAGCCGCCTTCAGCTCCAACACCGCCTTGATATGTGTCTGGAACTGGGAGTATGCCTTTTCCACAAGTGCTGGCGGGAGTTTGACAGGAGTTCGGCGAATACTCGGCAAATGGCGGTGATCAGGTTGGCTTCGGTGTTGTTGGAGGTCATGTTGGTGATGTTCTCGATGTATAACCAAAGCAGTTCATCAGGTTCAGGTTAAGGTAGGAGGAGGGGCCAGTGAGAGAAGGGTACAAAGTCGCAGCATTCCTTCTGAAGTCAAGCCTTGGTCTCTTTGAACTGGCGCCAAGTCCTGCTGCCACACATACGGTCTGCCAGCGGCCACCTGATTGCACCAGGGGATCACCACACTCCGATCAGCACATCCAGGTACACTTTAGTGTGGACATTCAAGCCAGCTTCGAAGATGTGAGGTGGCATGATGTGGCCCTCACTTGAAACCACACTAAAGACCATAAAAATGGCCAGAAACCTCAAGCGTTGAACAGTTTGGATCAGCATTTTGAGGGTGCTAGCAATGATCCTGTTGCCATAACTTGGATCGGTAGAGAGCATGAGTTGTACAGCGGCGCATCTCCGATCTCGCTCGTTGAACATTATGTCACTTTCAGACATGATAGAAAACTCATATCGCTCAACTGGCCAACTAGTAGATGGTTTTCATCAAACGGAAATGGAATCATGTCGTCTTTTCTAGGGCAACGATTTTATCATTCCACCCTGTATATCTTGATTTTAATCTTCACAAGAAGACATAAAAGTGGTTCAAAGCTGTTGTGTTGATGGGATTAACTTTACCCGTCCTGATGCGGTATTTTTCTAGTACTTATATACTTCATTCCATTTAAAAGTTTTGTACTTATTATGTTCAAGTTTATAAACACCTTAAGTAACTGCTTCTGTTTTGCTGTGCCGTTTCTGAACACAGTAAACGTTGCTTTGTTCAACAGTTACAATTATATTAGATTATATAAGAAATATTTCATTTTGTTGATCATTTAATTTAATTAAAATTAAATGATCAACAAAATGAAATATTTCTTATATAATATATAGTGCATTCTTGTTTTTTTTTTGTTTGTTTGTTTGTTTTTTTTGCAACGATTTCGGCAAAATAGAAAGTATACATTTTATCATGGCGTTCGTATCTTAAATCAAAAAATGTAAACCAGTGTTAAAACATATGCTATCTAGACCAGCTTGTGCATATGACTATGAGTTTTTTTTTTGTTTTTTTTTTTGTTTTTTTTAGGTTTGAACTTTAAGTGGGTGTTTAGTTTGTGACACCATCACGAGACGATAGCTCTTCACCTTGCCCAAGGGTGACCTCCCTGAGGTATTATACGAGGAGCATTCCAAAAGAAATACCTCCTATTTTTATTCCGCCAAAATGGATCAGAGGAGATTCCAAATTACATTGTCATGATGACTGAACTCATGCATTCATGATCTGAAAGTTTCATCTCTCTGTTGGAGATATTGACAGAGTGAGACTCTAAGAAAGCAACCCCTGTCATGGACGTGCGTTAGAAGCAGAGCTGCATCATTGAATTCCTGGCAAAATTGCACTGAGAATGTAGAAAAATAAATTTTGGAGCACAAAAGGCCGCTTGTTTAAATAGTACCAGTCTTGTCCTCGCAGCGTTTCAACTGATTAGTGTAAAAAAAAAATTGGAGGCTTTACATTTGAAACAACCCTTGTATGACAAAACCCGCTCCAGACACGCATGCGCATTTATCATTCATCGCTGGCAAAAGTGCATTAATAATGGTGGTGGCTATGTAGAAAAGTAACTCCTGGAGTACAAAAGGTCGCTTGTTTAATGTTTGTTAATAGCCTTTAAAATATCAGGAAATAATGAGTAGCTGACTACGTAATATTGGTGCTTATTAAGATGCAGCCAACAGGTCGATTTTTAAAATATGCTGTTTTAAACAAAAACAATATTACTACTTAATTCTCATGCCGAAAATAGTAATATATCTAAAAATTACGAAAATTTATCAAGTAGAAAGTTATTTAAAAGTAATTTTTATGGAAAATTGGGTATAATCACATTTATCTTAGACGTTATAAAGTAGGCAGTAAGAGGCTAAACGCAGGGGACATAACTCTGAAAGGAATATTTTAGATTATTTGAACGGTTTCGATTTGCATTTTAAGAGTGCTGGCTGCAATATTTGTTGTCTATAGCGATATACTTTTTTACTAAAAACACAATAACAGTTGTTCAACTCGATGAATTTTCGTAATTTTCGGATATATTACTGTTCTCGACATGACAATTAAGTATGTAATATTGTTTTTGCTTAAAACAATATATTTAGAAAATCGATTTGTCGACTATATCTTATTAACAAGAACCGTAATATTTAATGGTGAGACCTTTCAAAAGATTTGCTTTGAAAAAAAAAAAAAAAAAGAAAAGTCCCCCTCACACACATGCGTTTTGAAGGATTTCTACGTATTTTTAAAATGTTTGGAACTTATAATCCACCACCACAACACTTGAAAAAAATGTTAACAATTACATGTCTCGTTTACCCCTACATGGCCAAGAAGAGGGTGCTCATTTTACATTAAATTATATAGTAAAGTGATTCCCCACTCTAAAATGTTAAATTTTAATTTTTTTTAAATACTTCTTTTATATTATATTTAAAGACCATTGAAACGTATTAGCAAAAAAAAAAGAACAAAAAATTAGATTTTGATTTGTTTGGAGTTTTATGTTTACTCATAACATTTGATTTTCTTATTTAAAAAAAAAACTACTAGCTTAATTGACGTGATGTTTGGAATATGATATTTTCGTTTTATCACGGGTACGTACACCTTACAGATTTTTCTTGTGTTCTTTTAATATAGGGTGAATTCTGGACAAGAACCAAATTTTCTTTAATGCAAATCTGTCACAAATGATTAGGTAAGTCAAAATAAAAAGTTTTTGAATAATTTCCCAACTGTATTTCCTTCAAAATAATTTATGTCACCAATAGTAACGTTTGCTAAGCAACTTTCTTTTTTCTTTGAATAAAGGATGTTATATTAATTTGCTGCTTTTAAATTAGATGAGAAAAACTGTTCTAATAGACGACTGTTGTTGATTAATTCTAAAATTACTTTTGCCCCTGGAATCAAAGCTAATTAATTAAGATGGGATCTTATAACTAATTGATGTAAAATCTCTCTCTCTCTCTCTCTCTCTCTCTCTCTCTCTCTCTCTCTCTCTCTCTCTCTTTTCCTCCGTCTCTCCCCTCCTGTTGTAGCTTTGTCTAATCAGATTAAAAATGCCCGCAAAATTTTCTAACAACTTTTATCTTTATCAGTCATCATTTATTTTTTGCAAATGCTCGTATGTCATATTTAAAGCAATGTAAGATTTTATTTTTGAAAATATTTTTTTAAATACACTAATAAATTGTGAGTCAGAAAGCTGAAAACAACCACATGACTTTCTTCTTATATCTATTTATCTATCTATCTATCTATCTATCTATTTCTCTCTCTCTTTTTCTCTCTGTCTCTTTGTCTCTGTCTATCTGTATGCCTGTCTGTCTGTCTCTTTCTCTATCTCTCTCTCTCTCTCTCTATATATATATATATATATACATATATATATATATATATATATATATATATTTCAAATATTTTTTCTAGTCTCATTGATAGGAACTTTGCTAGAAATAGTAAATTGCATAAGCTCTTCAATAAAATACTATTAAATTATCGTTTTCTACTTAAAAAAAACTAGCTGCTCTCTATTATGGATATCATAGTACTAAAATACAACGTACATGTCGCACGGATGATGACCATGGACCTAGTAATATTACTAATGTCACTGAGAACAACTCTAATTGTAGAAATAAGAATAATTGCCGATTAAGTGGAAACTGTTTATCTTCAAATGTTGTATACAAATATAGGTAATTACTGGAAATAATACTAAGACTTATGTCTGATCCACTAAAACTAATTTTAAGGAAAGATACAGAAATCTTGTGTTCTTTCAAAATTGAGTTAAATTCTGATCTGATAAAGTGTCCACTTGTTTAGCTGAATATGCTTGAGAATTAATAATTGTCATTATGAATTAAAGTGGTAAATATTAGGTAAAGCTAATAAATATATACCTAACAAGTAGATAAAACGTAATATATACACTTTGGAATCGTTCCTTATTGTTAAATCTAATGAGAATTTACTTAATAAAAAACAAGAAATGATGCAAAATTGTCTACAGAGAATGAGGTATATGCTAACCTATTTCAAATCAATATAAATAGTAGTGTGACAATTTAAGCTCAAATTATTATGTATATAGTGGGCATTCAAATAGGAAAATATATCTATCTCTTTCTCTTAAGTGTATTTTTATCATTTTCTCCTATGATTTTTTTGGCATTCCTCCGTGAACTGGATTTGCTACCTCAACTGTTTTTCCATCTACTAACCCAAGAATTCTCATCGATTCTTTCAACGTGGCCATACCATCGAGGTCTACTTTTCTACACACATCCCCTTATATTCTCCACGTCCGAGTGTTAAATAAGAAGGGTGTCTCCTTCTCATGTAAGTAAGAAGGCAGATTAGATAAGTGAAAATGATATTAGGAAAAGGCTAGAATCGAACCCTATAGGTAAGTGGATAATTGAAATCCAAGGAATGAAGTCCATTGTTTATTCTTTTAGAAATAATTAAATATCATTTGTCCCGAAAAAAGCGATTGTTCATTCTTTTAGAATAACTGGATATTAAATATGTCAGTTAAAAGAATGGACAATGCGATTTAAAAAATATTGTTTAAAAATAGGTTAGATATTAAACAATTAGAATTGGGAATTCTTTGTTGCCAAAAGTATGTTTGGACAGACATATGTAAATCCACGTGAAAGTTAGTCACGTTGGAAACCACACTTATTACGTCATAAACAAAGGAGATTTCTCAATACATGAATCAAGGGTTCGAAGTTAGAGAGGATCAGATAATCGGAGTAGATCACACACAGTGATAGAGTCAGTTGGAGACTGGGAGCCCTTTAGATGAAAAGGGAGAAGAGTAGACCATGTAGTCGAAAAGGCTTGAATTCCTGACATCATCAATCGGCCGGTTGAGGAATAAAGAAATCATCAATGATTTTGTAAGTGTCTTCGTGTCATTTTTACAACCGAAAAGGTAAATGTGTTTTGTATCGTATCATTCTCATATAATTTCATTCTGTGTAAATCATGTTCTTCATCCTCATTAGCCATATTTCACTTCCATACATCATTATACTTCATGCACTTCCCTTTGTTGAACACAGTAATGCTCTGCTGGTTAGAAATTGCAAAAATTCTTGGAATTTACTCCAGCTACTCCTAACTCTTGCAATTGCATTAGCATCTGTGCCAGTCTGTTCTCCATTGGAACGACCAAGGAAGAAAAATTTCTCAACAGTTTCAGCTTTGCAATCTTTTGTTATATAGCAGTGCCCTCTTAAAATTAATAAGTTAATATCTTCAAAAGAATATATTCCCACGTTTGAGAAAAACATAATTATTTATTTTGTCCAAAATCAACAGGGATTAGACCATTCCTGTAATTATCTAGTCACTGTTGATTTTGCAGCAGGATTTTAGTTCTGTGTAGGAGGTCCACCCTCCCAGGCGTTGCCTTCTCTCTTTGCAAATCGCCTGAGAACTTTACTAGAGAATGTCGACGATGCTGTCCAGGCACTTTTTGCAGGTCAGCACACCCTTCCTCAGGGGCGCTGACTTTTCAATACCACTTTCCGGCGCTGGTGTGTAAGTTCTTGCAGTGGGAGAAAACTAAACAATCTTAACATTATTATTTAATAGATTTAGTTTTAGAAATCCATCTTGACGATAAAATTAAACAATAAGAAGATACATTTTTTTTAAATGTGTCTTTGGAAATCTGGTTATTATTTTGAAGGTTTCAGTTAAATTTGGTTTTGTTTTTATTTCTAGTGAAGTACAGGGTGGAACAATAAAATTGTCGCTCTAGAAAAGACGACATGATTTCATTTCCATTTGATGAAAACCCGTTTTCTTTTTTTTTGTTGTAGACCATCTACTAGTTGACCAGTGGTGTACAAATCCCATGAGCTATAGAAGCTTTCCATCATGTCTGAAAGTGACACAATGTCCAACGAGCAAGATCAGAGATTCACCGCTGTAGAACTTATGCTCTCTACCAATCCAAGTTATGACAACAAAATCATTGCCAGCATCTTCAAAATGCAAATCCAGACTGTTCAACGCTTGAGGGCACAGCTCAACAAAGTTTACACTAACGGTTATGGTCTTTGGTATCGTTTCAAGTGAGAGCCACATCATGCCACCTCACATCTTCAAAGTAAGCTTGAAAGTCAACACTAAAGTGTACCTGGATGTGCTGAAGAACGTGGTGATCCCCTGTTGCAATGAGGTGCCCGCTGGCAGACTGTGGGTGTAGCAGCAGAACTCGGCGTCGGCTCACAAGTCCAAAGAGACCCAGGCTTGGCTTCAGAAGGAGTGCTGCAACTTTGCACCCTTCTCTCACTGGCCCCACTCCTCTCTCGATCTGAACCCGCTAGACTACTTTGTTTGGTCATATGTCGAGAACATCATAACATGACGTCCCACAATACCAAAGCAAACTTGATCACTGCCATCCGCCGAGTATTTGCCGAACTCCTGCCAGTGCTTGTGGAAAAGGCGTGCTCCCAGTTCCGAATCCGTATCAAGGTGGCTACATTGAATAGATGTCGGCTCTACTACATAATCAAGTTACTTGAATTGATTTTTTTAATAAACGTTTTAAAATAAAGTCGTAGTTTTAATTGAGATATTTCTGTCAGAAAGTATGATTAAGAATTACGCATGTAGCAGATTCTCTGAAACCGTGGCTGAAAAACCTCGATGTAACAAATTCACTAAGACCATGGTAAGGAAGCCGTTATGTAGCAAATTCGTTGAAACTATCACCACAACATCCTACCACATCAACAAGCACCCATCATAACACATTTTACATAAAACAAGTTTTGTAATTAACTGCCCAATCAAAATTCATTTTGTATTTTATTATTTTTTATGATTGGTCGGAACCAATTTTTCTTCGCACAGAAACGTAGACAAAGACGTTCGTTTGGAGTTTGAGTTTAAATTTAATTAGAGACATCTCTCTCTCTCTCTCTCTCTCTCTCTCTCTCTCTCTCTCTCACACACACACACACACACACACACACACACACACACACACACATGTCAAACAAAACTAAAAAGGTGGTCTTACATTATGGGTTTCAATGTTGATCTGGGCCCTATTTAAAAAGGCATACCTTAATATTTTTGACAGGTAATTATAGATATAGTAAGTATACTCCATTTTTAATTTTCCAACATAAAATTGTTTCTTAGAAAATTAATTCTTGGTAATCAGATTATCCAAACAATTAATTTTCTACCATCGTCAATTTTAACCTAAAGATCATTCCGCTTGAGCACTTTCTCTCAACTGCTATATTAAACTCAAACAATATCTTAACATTATGATTTAATCATAAGTTTTTTAGCCTTAGCTATTTATAATCAAATCAAGGGTTCTTGGGCTGGCTATCATCCCAATATGAAATATAAAACCTTTAAAATTTAATTGTTTATGAAAATAATATGTTGTGATTATTTTCATTGCACTAAAATTAGTAAACTTATTTCTTCTAATTAATTATTTCATAAATAATTTATTTACACAATTAAAATTACAACAGCAAGTTGCTCATCATGTCACATTGAACTCAACTTAATAAGAAGTAGACTTTAGTAGACCACTTCACATACAAGGTCTGTCAGAAAAGTAACGGGAATACTGTCATAAACAATTTCAATTCCAAACAACACAGTAGAACCCCGGGATACGGTGACCCTAGGATACTTGTTTAAGGTTACGATGTGGAATACACTTCTTTTTTTTTTTTTTTTTACATAGGCATCACCACATTAACAAGGCCCAGAGGCCACTCAAGGATAAGGGTTAAAGAGTGTACAGTAGAAATTGGACAATATAGTAATCATTAGTAATGAAAATTTGGTAAATTTGATAACTTATATGGAACGGCTCATCAAGAACTTATTTACTTTAGACTTGAACACAACCATATTGTAGTCAGCCGGAAAGCAGGAAAACGGAAGACAATTCCACAGGCGTGCAGTTCTAAGAAAGAAGCTTTGTTCATGGAATCTACGTTTAGGTTTAGGCACAGATAAAGAGTGGGGGGAATTATTGATAGTGTTTACAGCTAGACGAGTGTTTCTTGTGAAGTTTGGCGAGGGGGGACCATAGATTGAAGCTCAGTCGAACACTTTCCATGAAAATAACGATACATCAGAGACAAACTTGCAACATCTCTTCTGTGAGATAGAGGTTGCAAGGAGGAGAAAAGGACATCTCCTACGAGGCTACGAAGTCTATTTTGAACTCTATCAAGGCAGGACAAGTCCTTTCTAGCAGCTCCTGCCCAGATGTGGCAACAGTATTCCATCCTTGGACGTACCTGGCTCTTATATAGATAGAGAATAGCATCAGCAGTGAGATATTTACCGGATCGATAGAAAGATCCCACCATTTTCCCAGCGGCCTTGGCAACAGATTTGATGTACGTGTTCCATTTAAGATCAGGAGTAATGGTCAAGCCCAGAAGCTTGTCAAAACTTGAGGCCTCCAGAAGACGAGAGCCATTCATTTCAATTGATGCCAAATGTGGATTAGAATCTTGATGATGTAAGGAGAGAAGCTTGGTTTTAGATGCATTAAAAGTAACCAGCCACTCCTTACCCCATTGTACTACGTGCTCAAGATCAGAGGAGAGAGAATTGGAGAGAACTTGGTCATTTCCTGTCTTAGATGTGCTACCATACACTGTTTTTCTATCCCTGGTTACGGTATTTACCCCGCTTTACAGTGCTATTTATAGCGTTATTTGATTATATACATGTGTATTATATACTGTACTGTATATTGTAACTAATTTTTAATGCCGTATCCCGAGGTTCTACTGCATATGGTTTCGCCTTTAAAGAAATCCTCCTCAAGTATAGAGCACTCTCCTACCTTTCTATGCAATGTCTTCTAGATATATGAGTGACCCTATTGCGAGTAGTGAATAAATGAGCTTGCATGAATTTTGATATAGTTGCGAGGTTTGGGAAATGGATCTCTTCCCACGATAAATGAAGAGAGGAGATAACATACAAGATTAAAACAGATAGTCACGGTGCGAACGTGAGACAATATGTTGTCGCAATACGTTTAAAAAGTTAAAGTCGCTAAAGGCAAGAAGTTTCCCCCCTCCCAGTGTCTATAGTTATCCACCCAATAAAAAGCTAATATCTAATTAGTTAAAAGAAATTTCTCTCTCTCTCTCTCTCTCTCTCTCTCTCTCTCTCTCTCTCTCTCCCTATGTATATATATATATATGTGTGCGTGCGTGTGTGTGTGTGTGTGTGTGTGTGTGTGTGTGTGTGTGTGTGTAAAGAAAAACTAGTCCTTCTTCATCGTAATAGCGAAAATCAAAATATTGAATTTCAAGTAAACTGAATGGTATTTAGTTAATTGCTATGTCGCATGAATTAAAATATCCAAAACATAATTTTAAAAAACGATAAGGTAGAAAATTAATTATCAAAGAAAATATTTTTTCGAGATATTTGCAAGTTTTGCTCAATAAATTGGATATCACGCATAATAGCAGGGGAAGTAATTAATTTCTGAAAGCTTTCAAAAACTTAAGCCAATTCCAGAGAAATGAGTTATTTCCCTTGTGTTTACGTCACGTGTTACAAGCAAACACATCGGAATCGTTTTTTCATTGAATCATGTAAATACGTGTTTTATGTAATATTCCAGTAACTAATGGCCACATGACAATTAAGTAGATAACATTGTTTGTAGTTAAAATTGACAAATACGTAAGTATTTTTTTTTCACCTCAAACAAAGCACATTGCCACTTTGATGTAGGGGGCTACTATCAGGGACATAAGCTACAGGGGTACTATGTAGGGAGTTGGGTAGCAAGATGTCTATTCACATTATACTTGAACTTTTGCATGTCAATACAGTTGGGGAAGCAGGGACCCGGAAGGGAGTTCCAAAGTCTAGCAGTTCTGTGGAAGAAACTACTGGAGTAGAAAGCTCTCTTACATCTAGGGATCTCTACTGTGTAGGGGTGAGATTTAGCAGCTAGTCGGGATTGTCGGGGGTATTTACGTCAACGGGGTACAAGTGCTTGCAGTTCATTGGAACATTCACTATTAAAGAACTTGTAGAACAGGCAGAAAGGTGCAACATTTCGTCGATGGGACAGAAACTGAAGCTTAGATGACAGTTCAGGGCATATCAGGTTGATGACTCTCTTTTGAACCAGAGTCTAGGAGCGAGAGACAACTAGCAGAAGCACCAGCCCAAATATGACAACAATACGCCATACATGGGCGAATGGTGGCCTTATAGAGGTACAGGAAACTTTCGGGCGTTAGTAGTTTTCTAGCATGGTAGAGAGAGC
Organism: Euprymna scolopes; assembly: GCF_053919585.1. Classification (NCBI taxonomy): domain Eukaryota; kingdom Metazoa; phylum Mollusca; class Cephalopoda; order Sepiida; family Sepiolidae; genus Euprymna; species Euprymna scolopes. The sequence goes on from NC_136503.1 coordinate 43,472,631, forward strand.
CTACCTTCTTCGCTGCGGTTGTCATTGTTTCTCCTTTTATCTTATTTTTTTTTTTCGCTATCATAATGAAGACGAATGGAAAAATTTATTTCAGCTCATTCCACAATAGATGACGAATCACAACAAGAGCAGATCAGTATGACGTTGATGACGATGAAGAAGAAAGAAGCGACAGATAGACGACTCATACAAAACAATCAGTGAAGAAGAAGAAGAAGAAGAAGAAGAAGAAGAAGAAGAAGAAGAAGAAGAAGAAGAATTAAAGTATGTCACACGCATGCATATCATAATAAACAGCTGGGGGTCTCGTAGAAATAAAAGGCCAACATATAAATGTTTTATTTGTTTTTGGTTATCGAAAACGTTACATTAACTGACTGGGTCCGATTATCACCGCCTTGATGGCCTCTAGGCCTTCAAAACGGCCTCTCTTGATGATTCATTTTAGCCTGAGAAAAAGGAAAACGTCAGAGGAAGTAAAATCAGGTAAATAGGGAGATATCTTCCAGAACAGCCGGGGGTTCATGGCATTGTGGACAGGTGCAATGCCATGGTGAAAAGAAAGGTGCAAATAAAAACACGTGAAAAACAAATTCAATGCTTTGAGAAAGCTAAGATTACAATCGGATACGGTTAAGATTTATTTCTTTAGATGAGAACACAATCCGTTTATCGCTCTTTCGTCCATAGCTCATGCAGCATGTCTAGTCCTATTACTTTTCAAACAGACGCAGCTCGCATACACGTGGAAGGAATTCTAAGCATAGCGTCAGATAAATTTGGATATCAAAATAGCCGCTTTATTCTAAATCGACTGAAGACATTTTTTGGAGATTGGACGAAGTTGGAGACTTTTATAGGACATCGGCTTCTGTAAACAAATTCTTGCTTTGGTTATGCAAGAATTCTTATTTTAGAAAGCACTTTTTTTTGCCAGGTCTAAATTTTTTAGCCTCCTCCCCAAACTTCTTAAACATTCTTTGAGTGTTTTTGGGTCTGTAAATTCCATTCTGTCAAAAAGAAGAAGAAGAAGAAGAAGAAGAAGAAGAAGAAGAGAACAAAGGATGGTCTGTTATTCTCTCCCAGGAAAAAAAAAACAAACATAAATAAATAAAAAGTTGCGGTTCTTGACTTTGAGGGTAACATGTTATGGAGGGGGAGTCTGACAGTTTAGTGCGAGGGAGGATCAAGAAATTACAGAAGAGGGACATTGCAAACAAGGATAAATAAGAAAAGAAAAAAAAAGGCCCATGAAATAAAACGCGAAGAGCTATTTTAAAATATATGTCAATTTAATCTGAACTGTTAGGAAACGCCATTTCAAACTTTTGTTTTCCGGGGGTGGGGGGATAGTTTTTCTTTTATTTAACACATAAAGTTATTTGCCTTTTAATTAAAAGTGTAGTATCTGTTCTGATACTACACTTAGCAGTTTAGTTTTAGCAGGTTGTTTGACTAACTTCACTGTTCTAGCCTTTGACTAGACTAGTCTCTTGAGATTACGTTATCCTACTAAGAGCAATAACAAACTAAAGTAATCGTGAATATCTCTGTCCTTTTCAAGACAAATTATACCCCATTCAAGACAATTTTCTATCTCAATCCATTAAGCTGTTCTTCAATCACAGTGGGACATCAGTATTCTACCTTCATCAATGGAGAAATAAGCAGACCGCTCAATACTCTTGCGATGCAAACAACTAACCCTTAACCTTTTTAGCGTAGATCTGCGGCAGTATAATCGTAAAGTGATTCATACTGAGACTAAAAAGCAAATAATTATAATTAATTATACTCTCTCCTTTTTTGCTTTGGTGCAATTCGCTTTCTTCCTCATTCAACAAAGCTAGTGAGTTTTAACATGAATGGGTGAACTCAAAAGTATTTTCCACACGGTAGAAATCCATTACAGCTCAAGAAAACAACACATATATGCGAAAGTAGTAAACCAGTACGATCTCAGAGATTCCTATGAGACAAATCAACAAAAATCAGTCGGTAGATTTTATTTTTTTATATATATGTGCTGGTAAAATCTATCAACAGATTTCTTGTTGATCTGTTCTTTTGATATATATATATATATATATATATATATATATATATATATATATATATATATATATATATATATATATATTGTCAGGTTTGTGCTTTTCCTGACAGAAGCATTGATTGAATTTGATACAAACATGTATAAAATTCTGAAGATGGTGTATATCGCCGAAGAATTTTAAACAAGTAAATATTTATATATTTTCATATTACGTTGTAATTTGGCTTTCAAACTCAATTCATACGTATTTCATATATATATATATATATATATATATATATATATATATATATATATATAATGGCTGTACCCGGCCACGCGTTGCTGTGGCTCAGTATGTTTAAATAGAAAATAAATAAAATATTTTGAGACTTGTTAATGGTTATTGCAAACGTCTGGCGAATTGTGAACTGCGATATCTTAAATTAAAATTCTATATTCGTTGGTAATTCAATGCACGTTCTTCCCTATGTTGATAACGGTGAAAACATGAGAGTTTAATTTTACTATGGGCATGTATGTGAGCACGCATTGGAAAATCTTGTAAATGAAAAAACATTAGCCGATTTTCTTTTTGTATGAAAGTATAGGGTTTGATCAATACTAAACTGATGGAAAAATGAAAAGAAAACTGTTCAAAGAATAAACCCAGTAAGTGGGATACCGATAATAATTCAGAAGAAAGAAAGAAAAGAGAAAAGAATTTTCAAATGTTATAGGATAAGTGTTAAAAATGGAAAACTGTTGCGTTTCTTTTAATCAAGTAAATATCCTTATTTTCACACATTTGTTTGGAGAAAAAATATATTGCTTTTAAATATAATTAATGAAAATATTCGTAAACATTTTGATGCTTCTTCTCTATTGTAGCGAAAGTAGGAAGTCGAAATATTGATGTCCAAGTGAAACCAGTAGCATCTAATGAATTGCCATGTCGCAGTAATGAAAATATCCAAAAACACACACTTGGGATTCTAAATCCAAATCTCTTGCTTTCATATATATATATATGTGTGTGTGTGTGTGTGTGTGTGTGTGTGTGTGTGTGTGTGTGTGTGTGTGTGTGTGTGTAAATATATATTAATAATCATTGATATGCCAAAACCAAAAACGGTAGTCTAAATTCCATCGTCTCAGCCTCACTTTTGTTACTTCATCAGGTTCACGAATCCTCATGTTTGTAATCCATCGTTGCATCCCGAAGTCGAAGAAAAAACAAAAAGAAAAGGTCAATGTACAGAAAAAAGCAAAAAAAAAATCAAAAAAAAAAAACGTAAAATTTTACCAGACAAAAATATACAGGAAATGGTGTAACTGCAACGTCGAGCACTAATCATGAAGACGTACACAAATGCCGAATATTGTATTGGCTTTTCTTGTGAAAAGAAAAGCCAAAAGGAACTAGTGTTGACTGGTTTGCTTGCTGAACACGAGTTGTAAGGAAATGTGTAATCTGAAGGCAGGGCTTGGGGGTTGGTGAATAGGCACGTGGTTCTTGAGGGGTGTGCGTGCACGTGTCCGGGGGCAGAGCATGCAACGTTTAACATTCTTCAGAGCTTATTTCACAGCTGGAATTGGTATGTAAATGTACAAAGTTTGTCCTTGAAATAAAAAAGCAGAGAAAGTCGGGTACTAAAAGAAGACGGAAATACATACACACGCTCACATACATTATATATATATATATATATATGTGTGTGTGTGTGTGTGTGTGTGTGTGTGTGTGTGTGTGTGTGTGTGTGTGTGTGTGTGTGTATTAATATTAATATGTTTTAACCAAAAATCTTAATATATTAAAATCTATAAAAATTCGTTAATGTTCATATACCAATAAAAATTTAAGTCAAAATAATTATCAGTTTTAATAATTGAGCATTCATGTAATATTTTCACAGAATCAAGACAATAAAAATCAAAATGAGAGCATAGTGTATTTTCATATACGTTACAATTATTTTATGGCTATTTGGACAATTTCAAACATTATGCCATTCAAAAATATTCCGAAACAACCTCTCTTCAGACGGTGAAATACACTATTTAATATATATGAACACATTTCAAATTCTTATTTAAGCAGTGGGACCTATCTCCACTTCTCTCTTCCAAGTTTTTTTTTTATTTAATTATTTTCTATTTACCATGGAATTTATAAATCGCCCTATTTTCGTATTTTTACTTTTTGTATTATATTTCAACCAATTGTATATCTTAATATTATACTGATCCTCCGTGTGCTATTTAGTTTAAGTAATTAGTTTTCGTCTCTAAATTATTTATTTCATTGATTCATTTTTTAAATACTGAACTACATTTTTTAAATACTGAACTAATTCTAGTTTAAATTTATATGTTCCAACTCTTCAATCTACGAAAGTTTTTTTTTTTTTATCATGTGTTTACATCTACGATCTCATAATTGATTTTACTCAATATGTATGTGCATGGATCGAATGGATATGATGATAGAAATACAGATGGAGAAAAAAAAGTAAGTCATGTATTGCAATTGGCATGTTCGCTGCAAACACGAATTTTAGGAAAAGGGAAATCAATTTTGTATGTAAGAACAGTATGCTTTCCGCAAGGAAGGACACAAAAAAGAAATGAAAAGAAAAAAGTAATTAAAAAAAGGCAAGACAGTTAATCACACGCAACAACAGTCTCCAAGGATTCCCATACAACAGTCTCCAAGAATTTTTGTCATCGATCGTCCCCGTTCACCCAATCTTGTTATGTAGCCGACCGGCGAGATTTTGCACACAAGCTACAAGACTTTCCATTACTGTGTGAGACCGCCCATTTAAAAAAGCCGTAGGTGCCGCCATCTTGCTACTTTCCCCCCTCTCCCGACAGCTCGACTCCACATGCGGACGATAAGCCATAATTCTCCATACAAATTTTGTACAATGTAACGTAAAAAAGCGTAACATGCAGCTGCAGCCGGGATTGAACTCACTACACAAGTTTGTAGTGTAATTCAAATTTTGTTCTAGCTGAATACTTCATGGTTCGTTAGGGCTAGCAAAGGTATTTTTATCGTGACGCCATCACTAAATGGGTTGCCTACCACGGCTTAAGAGAGGCCCATCTACCCTCGAGAGAAGGATAGACGGCACCAGTTTCCCAACCTAGTATTTTATCTTGCGGTACCTACAGCATCTCGCTTTCCCAAATGGTCGCCCATCTGGTACTGGCCAGGCTCAATCTTGCTTAACTTCGGTGATCTGGTGCGAACCGGTGTGTCAACGTGATTGTGCCGTATATGTGTGTGTGTTGGTACAGCAAATATTGCATTGGCGGGGTTCATATTGGAGATATATATAACAGGGAATCTGAACAAAGATGATAATGACATTTATATAGATTATACACACGACGAAAACTGTGACGATTCTTGGGGGACTTCATATTATTAATACGGAGCTGGGACATTTATGCAAGTTCTTGTTAACACAGAGGAGGGGACAGACAATTTTTTTTTTAATTACATTTTAACCCCAAACAAGGCACATTGCCACTTTGGTGTAGGGGGCTACTATCAGGGGCAGCAACTACTGGGGCACTATGTAGGGATTTGGGCAGCAAGATGTCGGTTCACGTTGCACTTGAACTTCTGCATGTCAGTACAGTTAGGGAAGCAGGATCCTGGAATGGAATTCCAAAGTCTAGCGGTTCTGGGGAAGAAGCTACTGGAGTAGAAAGCTCTTTTACATCTAGGGATCTCTACTGTGTGGGGGTGGGATTTAGCTGCCTGTCGGGTTTGTCGAGGGTGTCTGCATCGTGGGGGCACAAGTGTCTGCAGTTCGTCACAGTCTTCACCATTAAAATACTTGTAGAACAAGCAGAGGGATACAACGTTTCGTCGATGGGACAGAGGCTGAAGCTTAGATGCCGGTTCAGGGCCTATCAGATTGGCGACTCTTTTTTGAACCTTGTCTAGGAGCGAGAGACTAGTAGTAGTCGCACCAGCCCAGATGTGACAACAATACTCCATACATGGGCGAATGGTGGCCTTATAGAGATACAGGATACTTTCAGGTGTCAGTAGTTTTCTAGCATGGTAGAGAGAGCCTACCTTTTTTGCAGCGGCCCTGGCAATGTTTTCAATATAATTGTTCCAGTTCATGTTTCCTGTGAACGTTAGGCCAAGCAGTTTGAAAGATGTACTCTCAGACAGGGAGTCACTGGCCATTGCTATTGGTGGCAGAGAAGGTTTCTTGTAGTTATTGAAGGAAACCACTTTAGTCTTGGCAGCATTGAATGTGACCATCCATTTATGTCCCCATTCCACTACAGATTGGAGGTCATCCTCTAGTGTTTTTGCCATTTCTTTAGATATGTGTTCATTTGCTTTCCTGTCATGCCTGTTATAGAGTGTAGTGTCATCAGCATATATACCCATCTCAGAGGCAGTTTTGTCAGGGAGGTCATTAATAAATATCAGGAACAATAGAGGTCCAAGAATAGACCCCTGAGGCACTCCCACATTTATATCACACTGTTTAGATGTTCGACCGTCGAAGACAACCTGGATTTTTCTCTTATCTAAGAAGGATTTACTTATGCTAAGTATTCTACCAGTGATACCGTATGATTTAATTTTCCTGAGGAGACCCTTGTGCCATACCCTGTAAAAAGCCTTAGATATATCTAGAGCTACCGCTCTGCCCTCCCCCCGCTTTGTCCAGTGAATGGTATATACGTTCAGAGATTACAGTGAGGATGTCAGCTGTGGAACGGGCTTGTCTAAATCCATATTGTTTGTCAGTCAGAAGTTTAGCATCTGTAAGGTGCCGGACTAGAGCATGGTTAATTATGGTCTCAAATATTTTGGCGAAAAGTGGAAGGAGGCTAATGGGGCGATAATTTGATGGGTCAGTTCTTTCGCCAGAATTCTTGAATATTGGTACCACAGAAGCGGTTTTCCAACAGCCCGGAAAGCAGGATTCATTAAGGCATTTGTTGTAGAGTTTGGAGAGAACTGGAGCTACTTCGGTTGAGCACTTTTTTAATAGCACAGCTGGGATGAGATCAGGTCCACATGCTTCGTTTACAAGATGATGATCAAAACACATTTACCTTTTCAGTTGATGGAGTGACGATACGAAGGCAAACAGTTACAAAATATCGATGATGATTTTTTTATTCATCAGCCGGCCGATTGATATCTCAGGAATTCAAACTTGTATAGCTTCATAGTCTACTCTTCTCCCCCTTTGCTTCTAAGGGAATCAGCTCCACTAAGTCGCTGTCCGACTCTTGTTTGTGACTGTGACTCTCTCTGACCTCTGATTCTAACTTCGAACCCCATCTCAATATATTGAGAATCTCCTTTGTTTGTGACGTCAGAGGTGTGACTAAATTTCACGTGGATTTTACATATGTCTGTTCAAACACACTTTTGGCAAACAAAAAATTCCCAATTTTAATTGTTCAATATCTAACCTATTTTATCATTATTTATAAACTCATATTGTTAATTCTTTTAACTAATATATTTAATATCCAGTTATTTCTAAAAGAATTAACATTCCTAGGATTTCAATTATTCATTATCTTTTTACACTTGCCTACAGGGGTCTATTCTAGCCTTTTCATAATATCATTTTCACTCATCTAGTCTGCCTTCTTACTTACATGAGAAGGGGACATGCCAAGACTCAAGTAGATTATCTGCTAGCTAAGAAAAAGGGCAGAAAGCTCTTAAGTGATGTGAAAATGATAGATTGTGAAGAAATTGTGACAAAGCATAATTATTTTCAATTTGACGCTGAAGAAAGCTCATGAGGTAAGGAAAACGTTTACTACTAGGGGAAAGGTGTGGAGGTTGAATGAAAAAGCATGAGTTTAGATACCAAGTGATGGAGTGTTTGGCTCTCAGATTCACTACAGGAAATGTGGGAGAATAATGGAAGACGCTAAAGAGTATACTGTCAATTTTGTCAAAGAAAAACGTAAACAAAGATGTCATTGGATCAAAGGTTTAGTGAATAAGGATGTATATGGAAATTCACATATACAATCCATAAAAGACCTGTCTCTTATACATTGATACACACTCAATATATATATAATGTGTATAATATATATAGTATATATATACAATGTATAAGAGAGACAGGTCTTTTAAGGATGAAACACTAGTGTCTGTAGGTATTTAATTCTTATAGTAAAAAATAATTATGACAGCCCCTTTAAGAAAGTCGTTTCTTTTCGTTGAGCATTTTCAGTTGAATTAAAGTCGGTCAATTTAGCTCTTATGCATAGATCATCGTATAACGATTAGATCACTGTCTGACTGACGTAAAGAACATTGAAAATTAAAATATTTAAATTCAACGTTATTTCACGCGGTTAATGGTAGCCGATTGGATACGGTCTTCACTAATCGAGCCAGAAATAGCTCGTATTGCCGAGTTCGAATCTGTCGACTGGTGTTAATCGTGACACCCTACACTGAAGATTCCCGAAAGGATGAAACACTAGTGTCTGTAGGTATTTAATTATTATAGTAAATTTTATGCACGATTTTTATCGCTTATAAATCTAAGATTGTTTTGAATTTTTATTTATTTTTTTATTAGCGATTAATTTCTTAATTTCGCTCCCTGAGCGATTTCTCTTATTATAAGAAAGGAGTTATTTGCCCTTTGTTTATATTTTTCTACGCCCAAATCTGAGGACGTTTTTTTTTTACTTATTTAAATATAAATTATTAATTAATAACTACATAATTAATAATTATATATATATATTGGGCGGTCAGGTTTCGATCCTGGCTTGAGGCAGTTGCCTGTCTAGCCGCACTGATGAGCTGTGAAACAGTGAAATAGTACTGTATGTAGATGATTATATATATATATATATATATATATATATATATATATATATATATATATATATATATATGAGTCATTCAGTAAGTAAGCTAAGTTATTAAAAAAAAAATGAAAATAAATGCCTTTTTTAGATTTTTTTCCCCCCGCATAAATCTAATCTCTGCATTGTTTGGAATTGGTTTATAACAAAACAGCATTTATATTCACAGCAGAAATATTTATTTGGCAGGAATTCAAAATAGACACAAATCAAACAGATTCACGAAGAAAGGTTTCCTATATACTTTTTTCCTCACGGTGGCAGCGTTTATGTTGAGAAACTACAAAAAGGGTTTGGCTGGATAGGAATCTTTTGAAATTATAGTTGAAAGTGTTTAATAATAATTCGAAAAGTTGGCAGACAAATATAAAAGGGTTTATTACTGTAAGTGAAAAATACTGCAAGTCGGCCTGTGAAGTTCTCTGTGAACTGGAGAGATACAACTATGAAGAAATATATGGATGAAAACGATTCTTTACTGATCAACAATATAAAACGATTTCTTGACAATTTTTAAAATGGAAGAACTATTATGAATAACGTGGGTTTAATTCTCTGTCACAAAGACTATGTTGATAACGTTCTCCATTTTGTTTTTTGCTGTTTTTTTTCTTGTTTTTTTTTGGGGGGGGTTGTCATCTGGCCAATCCAGAAACAGGAAGCAGATAATTCAGTTACTCTGAGCAGATCAATCATATTTCAAAATGCCTTTTCGTAAAGGGGATAACGTTAGAATACAAGAGTTATTTCATTTAAAACATTTTTTATAAATGGAGATTATTATCCATCCAACAAGTTGTTATGAGTTGGGTAACTAGTGGGGCAGATTATCTCAATATTCCCTAAGAATCCTTCACTTAGTGATACAAGCACCAAAATTGGCACAAATGACATTCAGAATATACATTTTAAGAAAAGGACGTTAGCCATCAGAAAATTCAAGATGGCTTACAGTTTTCAAGATGGCTGCAGAAGCAAACCTGACAAATTTCAATTTTGGTGCTTGTATCACCAAGTGAAAGATTGTTTCAGCAATCTGTCCCACTAAATTAGCTTTTAATGTATACAGAGAACGATCTATATATACTAGTACTCTGTTATACTCTTCAAAGCTATCACCATTGTTGTTATACTCCTCAGAATAGTATGTTGTATAAAGAAGAGAGTATCAATATTTTCTCGAGAACGTTTTTTTTTAACTGCTTCAGTCTAAGTCTGTCATAAAATCTTTGCTGGCTGAGAAGTGAAATCCAAGAGAACGCGTATGGAAAAGCATGTTTTAGCCAAAGAAAATGTTTACAGGTCGCGTAACTTCTTTAAAGAATTTGGAAGAAAGTTTTTAAATGATGTGGAAAAATATTGTGAGAAGATTCAGTTAAAATTTGTTTTTGATGAAAAGAAAGAAAAAAAAACATATTTAAAAAATGGAGAATATAAATGAAAAAGACAGCCCCCCCCCCCTCTCCGAGTGAAATGTGAGTCGCTTTACATTTCCTGGGTCTTCGGACTACTATTCTCATCTTGAGTGTCAACCTCCAATCTTCTTTAAATGTATCTTGGCAAACTCGGGAATCTGCACGGAACCCTTTATTTAATTCACAGGGGCATCATGCCCCCATTCCATCAGCTATGATTGGACAGAATTCCTAAGTAATTTGAAATTGTATTTTCAGCCATTTTCTTCAACCTTCAGAAGAATGTCATTTTTACAGCTGAATTTTCTATAGTACTCTAACCACAGATCCTTGCAAATAATTCTAGTGTGAATTTTAGTAGTCTTAAAACTATTTTATTTCTAGATGTAAACATCACTATTTATTACTACATATTATTACTATATATACATATCTATAATATAAAGCTGTGTGTGTGTGTGTGTGTGTCACGAATAGGCTCCTATATGGTTAACTATTTAAAAAAAAAACTGATTACATATAATGATAGAAGATGTATTGAGACACAGCAATGAGTATGTTTGATCAGGCAGAACGGTAGTTCATTAAAATTATGGGGTCGGCGTTCGCGCCTGGTCCACAAGTATGGAAATAAAAAAATTAAAAATTAAAAAAAAAAAAAACATTTACAAGTGTTTTTGATATAGATGTACATGAGAATACTTTGATAAATATGTTTTAACTTAAATAGGGATGGTATAATAAAATTATGGGGTCTGCGTTCACGCCTGGCCTCCATAGAATGGATATAGGCACAAACTTTAATAAAGACTTTTCATATCTATCTGCGTAAGTATACTGTGATAATTATGTTTCAGTTTGAAGAAATATGGTAAAATAAAATTATGAGGTGTTCATTGGCACCTGGCCTCCATAGAATGGAAATATGTCACAAAGTTTAACAAGGTTTTTTTAATATAGATCCACAGAATATTGTGATAAGTGTTTCAGTGTGAACAGGTATGGTATAATAAATTATGGGGTTTATCTATTTTATTTTTACTTTCATCATATTTTGCTTTGGTGTTGATACCCCCAAATTCAAGCCAAATTTACAACCCTTCCTTTTCATAACCCATCATACTTTCATAAATCAGAGTCCATTTTCTGTAGGCAATTTCTGAACCCAGTCAACGACGGGTACTTTTGCTAGTATATATATATATATATATATATATATATATATATATATATATATATAAAATTTTGTTGAAGTCCAAAGACTTACTTTTTTCTTTTATATAACTCTTGTTTATTTCATCTTGGATATTTTCATTACAGCCGTTTCGTTAATGGGATGACAATTCTATGATTTTATATTTTCGTAGAACTTTTCTTTCTCATCACCTCGGCAGATGTGATTTCCATCCGATGTTACTAACAAAAAGTTGATTTTTCACATAATAAACCTGGTGAATTCGTTTTGGGAAAAAGAAATTCCATCCCCATGTTGTTACAGGTCGGCCATTTTGGGTTCCGTGTAAACCAAAATTCTTTTTTTTAAATCTCACACACACACACACACATACACATATATATATATATATATATATATATATATATATAGTCAGAATATGTGTGTGCGTGCATGAGAGGGGACACTTCTCAACCTATATACTCAACGGATTTTTTATCTAGAGACTTGAAATTTGGTATATAGGCTATTCAAACACGTGGAAAATGTTTTAATCGTTTTTCATCTGGAAAAAAGACTGTTAACTGGGTACGGGGGGGGCGTCGGATTCTATGTTTGCTGTTTCACGAATGCGCATGCGTGAATGGTTCACAAGACATATTTATTATGTTATAAATAAGTAGGTTTGAAAACACTTTCTTAAGCTAGGCCTTTTTTTGGTTTTTATTTGCCCTGTTGCCTGGGATATCAATGTGTGTTATTGAGTTGATGCAGGGAGTGGAATGCTATACATGCCCCCCCTTCCACGAAATCTTGAGCGCATAAGGCATTCAAAATCCCACTCATATCAATCTTTTGATAGAGCACTATTGAAGGAATTCTTTCCTCAAGTTTTATACCGCACATCCACCTTAATATAGCATGGACATTACGCCGAAGCCATTCCAAATTAGAAATGTGTGTGGCCCCAGGTTCATACAGATTTTCAGTGTCCATTTTCAAGGACGTTTCAAGTCTTTTTCAAGACTTTCTCCGGACAAAATTCAAGCTTCATAAACATAATTTAATATATAAAGGATGATATAATAAACCAAAAAAAAATAATAATATTTTAATTAATATTTAAAAATGTTTTAATACAATTTATTTCGATTTTGAATTTCATTTCGACTACATCTGCAAAGTATATGAATAACATCAGGTAGTTTTGTGATAAAGGGAGGTAACTCTTGTATCAACAATATCAGAAATAATATGATGCAATTTCAGAAGAATGTATTTATTTTGATTTTACACATAATATTTTTTAAAAATTTAATATTTTAATAGTATTTTATATAATATTTCAAAAAATATTTTTATTTCCATTTCATTTTTAATATTCTGACACAGATTTTTACTGAATATAAAGAATATGATTCTCAAGGCTTTCTCATGACAATGTCCATATTTCCAAGGCCTTTTCAAGGTATTAATAGAAATAAAGTGTTTTTTTTTTGTGTTTTTTTAACATAGGCATCACCACATTATCAAGGCCAAGAGGCCGCTCAAGGATAAGGGTTAAAGAGTGTACGGTAGAAATTGGACAATATAGTAATCATTAGTAATGAAAATTTGGTAAATTTGATAACTTATATGGAACGGCTCATCAAGAACTTATTTACGTTAGACTTGAAGACAACCATATTGTTTTCAAGACAAAACTCAAAATTCAAGGATTTTTCAAGTCTATGCAAACTGTGCGCTCATGTATCACTGCTATGCAATATGGAGTAAGGAAAACAGGCCAAAGCAGCCACCTCTAACTATAAAAGCCTAGCGCATGTAAACAAATGTTTGTGGGGTATATTATTAAAATGAGCCACTCTTCAGAATTGGAGAAAAAATTTAAAGTATTTTGGTGATAAATAACTTAAAGAAGCAGTCTGTATTTTTAATGCGTGGAGATAATTACATTATAATTAATCTTGAAAACAGATTTTTTTTTCTATTTCTAAAATATTTTTATGTTTTAAAAGCAATTTACTATTACAAACTGTCAGATAAATGATATTTAACAATTTCTTTTAAATACATATAATGTATTCAACGTTGTTTTAAAAATATTTGTATATTTTAGAATGTACAAGACGCAAATTCCGTTGGTAAATCGCTTATAAAAAGTGTTAAAGCTAATATTAGCCAATGAAAATGCTTGAAACATGATTTATTACTGGTGAATCTTGAAAAGTTTCTCCCATTAAATTTATTCTGTATATCTATGAATGACAGTAGGAGATATAAGAGTGAGAGTAAATATTCTTCCCGCCCTTAGATATAACTACTCAAAAATAAAATATCGAACAGAATTAAGTATTAAAAGATTAAAAATTGATTGGAAACGTAATATTTCTCTTTTAAGAACAAAGACCAATGTTTGTCAAAATTGATTTACGAAACAGAAGTAAGTATCTTGCATTAAAACGATGAATAGACTGACTCTACTTTATTTATTAGATATAAATGTTTATCGGAATTAAATGTCATTGCTATCACTCTTGGAAGCGTGTAGACACTAATTTGAATAATGCGTTTCCCTAGTTGTGGACGTTTTAAAATGATCGATGACTTTTGCATTAAAATAGTGGATATTACTTTCTATTTGCATAACATCTTAAATTACTTTTTCGGAATTTCTGCTTGTTTTATCATATTACTAGTTGAGGTACTAGACTTTCTGCGAGTTGGGACGATAAAATGACCAAGTTTTTAATAAATAAATGTGCTGCTATTGCATTCCACGAAAGTGAGAAAAAAAAAGCAACAGGATAAAATTCGATCACAATGTTTACATAAGTGAATCAATAAAACAGTTGGAATTTCGGTAATTAGCGGACAACTGTTATGTGTAGTTAAAAAAAACTGTTGTAACATCTACAAGACTTTCGGTTTAATATATACTCAGACTAAAAAAAAAATAATAATAGTTCATAATAGGATTTAAAAAAAGCACATTTAAATTTCAGCCAGCTCGGCTCAGTAATTTCCGAGAAAAAAATGGAACGGACAGACAGACTAAGAGAAATATAGGTACTTGTACAGTTTAATAAAGACATTAAAAAATGAGAATATTGAAAAGAAAAGTTATATTGTTCCTATCCGTTATGGAATGAAGTTCTCCCCCCAAAAGTTCACTTAATTTGATCAAGTAGTTTTTTTTTGTTTTTTTTTTTTGTTTTTTTACTGCGAAAAAACAATTTGATATGATACCGAACAAAAGGTAGGCATGTTTTGATTTTTAAGAAGAAAAGCTATTATTTAAGGAGGGGGTGCCGGCGCTTTAGACTGAGTTATCTCCCCGTGGCGTTTTCGAAAAATCCAAACATGGGTACCTTGAACGCCTTGTCATAAAAACACCTTTCTCCGCTGTAAAAAAAAAAAAAAAATACTCAATCAAATTAAGTGAAATTTTTTTTTCGGGAACTTCAGTCAAAAGCGGATATTTTTTCGAGGAACTTCAGTCTAAAACGGATACGTACAATATAACGTTTTTTTTTTAATATTTTCATTTTTTAATGTCTTGATTAAACTGTACAAGTATCGAAATATGATATAGATTTTAATCTTCATTACGGGACATAAAAGTGGTGCAAAACTGTTCTGTTTGTAGAATCAATTTTAACCGCCCTGGGACATATATCTTTCTAATGCTTTTGATAAAGCTGTGTTTTATTTGTTTCTTCGTATGTAAAAATTTTATAACTCGCAGTAACTATTTACACAATGCATTATCATTAAGTTTCGAAGATCTATATTAAACTTTTCATTCGGTGGCGAAGAAAATAACTGCGAAACACGAATGGGGTAAAATGAGCTCGCACGTGCCTTGCATTGGCGATATGAATGCAAGAGAAACATGGCCACTCCTCAAGTTACGATAAAAGAAACGTATCTCGCGATCGAAGAAGTCTCGCAAGACAAACTTGTGGTGCATGCTGATTTCTGTGCTGTCTGTTAATCGATAAATTGGCATCGCATCGCCGAAGGAAGGACACTTTCTGATTGTGACTTTAGTCGTGAAGTATTTCAGGGCATGTCGCTAACCCTATTATTATATTTCTACCCCTAACCCTATAATTATATTTCTTCTTACAAATGAGTCACCACTTGTCAAGGCCAAAAGTCACTCAAGTATGAAGGTTAACAAAATGAATGGATTGTCAGTTGAATGATGGGGAAATATTCTGAGAGGATTGAAAATTATACTTCTAAATTTTCTCGATGAAGTTTGATAATTTGGATTATTTGGATTATTCAGATTGCTGTACTCACAACGTTTTGGTCGATCTAACCTCCTACCTTCTTCAGATGTTATCTTGTTAAACTCGAAAATATTTCTGTCGAACTCGGGAATCTGCACAGAAATTAAGACAGAACCCGTGGGGCAGTATGCTCTTGTTCTGTTAGCCATAACCGAATAGAAATAATATGTGATTGTAACTTTAGTATCACTCATTTTCAGAAAAGCTAACGGCACCCGTCATTTCTTTTTTTACTTTAAAAATCAGTGCTATATATTAGGTACAATATAATATTAAATATAGAATTCGCTCTGTAATAATAAATACGAAATCTGCAAGAATTAACATATCTTAAGTCATTTTTAAAACCTTTGAAATCAGCACTATATATATATATATATATATATATATATATATATATATATATATATATATATATGTATATATATATATATATAGTGCTGATTTAAAAGGTTTTATGAATTAATTTATTATTATAATAAAAAATAATTATATATATATATATATATATATATATATAAGAGAGAAAGAAAATTAAAACTGTAAGTTGAAATTTACAATCAAAATTTATTGTTCGACTGAATACTCCAAAAAACAATTTACATAGTCTTTATTCAGAAGAGTTTCAAAGAATGCTATTCTTATTATTCTTCTCATCAGAGGACATAAAGAAATCAGCAAATTATATTTGTAGCCATGCTAGAATTTGCTAATTAAGGCATTAAGTAAAACCGCAATTTATTGTAGCTATAAATTGACAAATAAAAAAATGAAAAAATATTGGATATGTAAAAAAATTAATATAAAAACAAACTGCGCATAATATTTCAGCTTGAATGAAACTCTTTTAGAGTTGATCCAAAATGCAAAATAGTTCTTTAGATAGAATGTATTCCAAAATAAGTCCAGTATGACGATGCATATAATCCGATTGAAAAGTTTTCAAAACAGCTGAAATAATAAAAATTGTTTTTTTTCCAGGCAGTACAGTAGTCCAAAGAGAAGTCTGTCCCCAGTCAAATGGGACCTAATAGTAAAAAGAGAGAAATCCAATATGAGATCCTTCATCATCGGCTTAATTAATTTTTCTAATTAAGCCGATGATGAAGGTTCTCATATTGGATTGCACCCCCCCCCCCTGCTAGTATATAATTTTAGCTACGCAATATTTTGTCCATAACATATGTGAATATGTTCTTATCTTAATAACAGCTTACAGTATAAGAATATTTGCAGAATGTATATTCTAGTACAAAAGAATAGACATTTTGCAGCTATCAGTTTATTACTGGAATAGAATTTAATAACCAAACGTTTTAGCACGTTAAAAACAGGCAAAAGTTATAGCCTATTGCCTTAGTGTTTTATGCTAAATTAATAATGGATTATAGTTAAATTTGTGCACATTTTTGCAGTAAAAACTAGTCCCTATTAATTCCTAACTATTCATCGAACGGATAACATAATACTCAGTTCGTTGCACCTTATCATAACAAAGGTCCATACAAAATTTCGTCTTGATAAGCTCAGTAGTTTCCGGGAAAAAGCTGAACTTTGGTACTAATCGCTGGTTGTGCATCAAATGGATACCATAATACTTAGTTCGCTGTACTTTATCATAACAAAGGTCCATACAAAATTTAAGCCAGATCGGACTAGTAGTTTCTGAGAAAAAAGTGGAACGGCAGACAGGCAAACAGACAGACTAACATAAAAAATATAATATATTTGTTAAGAAAGGTTAATGGATTGATTTTACATACATTCTTGTTTTCTTTCGTTCTCAGAAATTCCGTTCTGCTTGTAAATGAAAATTCGCATACCTATCTCAAAGAGTAAGGATGGAATTTATTGAGCACAATGTTTAAGGTTTTTATTTTTATTTTTTTTGTCACAACAGGCTCTGGTGTCAAAAAAAGCTGAGGATGGGGGTGACTTAGCATGCAGGGCAACATTCTTATCTCAAATTTCAAGGTAAACCCCCATAACCACAAAATAACTAAATGAATAAAAAAAAAATGATGAAAATCTTAGATGTATAAGTATTAAGTTTTCAGTAAGAATCTGCAGAGAATTTTGGAATGGTAAATGGGATGAAGATATAAGAGGAAGCTGCTGGCATCGTGATGGTCTAACACAAACATCTTCCTAGATATTTCTTATATTATATTTGATTACCAGCTCTAATAAAAAAGCAGGTGCTTCACCACTATTTCTTTTTTTATGTCAACCTTTTTTTATTTTATTTTTAGCATCTCCATTTTTAAGGGTAATCCTTGTCTTTACTTATGCATAAAAGTATAAACGTATTCCGATGCAGCAAAATCTTACACATGGCGATAAATGCAAAATAAATTTAAAAAAAGTTAGTAATATTTACGTTTGACCTGAAGCTAAGGATACTTTAAGAGAGTGATCTCCCCTTAGAAATTTGATTTGTTTTGTGGTTTTACAGCATATTGTCCTTTCTTTTAGAGTTATTTAATTCTAGAATGCAATAAGATTAATTGCTTTATCTGTTTTACATCATAATCAACTAAGTGTTGGATCATTTAATATGGTTTTGGCTTTGCAGAACATTATAACGTTTTACAAAGAGAAAGAACGAGAAAAATAAATAATTACAATTGTTTAGTAAGGATACATAAACTCCTTTCTTGGTTATCTTATGCAGTAACTATTGCAAATGATAAATTAATTTGCTTCATTTGTCTATTTCATGACATACTAACATTTTTTTTTTGTTTTTTCTTAATGCTGAAAGACAATACTTATTGTAAGTAATTAATTATGTGGATATTCAGTGAGGATGATAGTAATGCAGAATAAAAACAGAGATAGTGAAAGAGAGGATGAACAAAAACAAATAATTAACAATATTATTTCAGAAATTAATCTTCACAATTATCTTTCTTTCTTTTTTCGATACAATATCAGTAACTATTAAACTTACTGTTATTATTATCAATAAAATAATATCAATAACTATTAAACTTACTGTTATTATTATCAATAAAATAATATCAGTAACTATTAAACTTACTGTTATTATTATCAATAAAATAATATCAGTAACTATTAAACTTACTGTTATTATTATCAATAAAATAATATCAGTAACTATTAAACTTACTGTTATTATTATCAATAAAATAATATCAGTAACTATTAAACTTACTGTTATTATTATCAATAAAATAATATCAGTAACTATTAAACTTACAGTTATTATTATCAATAAAATGCGGATTAACGGAAAATCTTTTTTACTTCGGGAGAAAAATTTCACAAAAAAGAAGCAAAATTTCTATCCATCTAGATGAAAGAAACGTCTATCCATTAATTATTTAGTTTGTCTGCTTCACGGCATATCAACTCTTTTCTTGATCGGTTAATGCCAAAACACAATAATTATTACTAGCGGGACCTGTGGAAATTCCACAGGGTACTCATTCATATGTAATATATTGATGTTGGTATTCTGTAGATGTTCAATGTAAATGGAGACACTCTAATATTATTGTAGCTTTTTTGTTAAAACTGCAAATGTATTTATCTAAGTTAGGACGAACGCCCAGCAAAGCCGGGTCGTAAAGTACGCTTAAATATGATATTTTAATTCTTGCAGATTTCGTATATATTATTATAGAGTTAATGTTCTATCGATTTTTATATATTATAAAGTTGCGATTTCCAAAATAAAAAAAAATATCTATATGACTTGGGTGTATTAGCTTGAATTGAAACCGAAATAAAAACTTATGAAAAAAATATGCGTATATATACATAACTTGAGTTCCTTCAGCCATAATCGAAACCAAAACAAAAACTTATGAAGAATTCTTGATAAAATTACTTATAAAAACATAGATGATTTAAGTGCCATCAGCTATAACCGAAACCGAAACTTATGTCAAGTCTTCCTTGGGTTTGACTTTTTTGTAAGTCATCTTTTTCGTCAGAAATATAAAATCCCTTGTGGATAGTAATCTGTGCAGGTGTTAGTTACGGCTGGTTTAAATGTCTTGTGTCACACATGGCTGCGTGTTATGGGTTATTAAGAAAAATATTGGCATTTGGAAAACATTGTTTCTTATTTGAATTATATATTTTTTCTTCTTGGATACACTGTTTCTTATGCACAATAGAGGTTCTTAATTTTGTTTGCTTTGGTAACAGTTTTTGAAGATGGGTCTTATTTTCCACTGGGACATAAGCTCTGTTGGGGATCATGCTGATGTGTGTTAGGATTAGGTGTAAGACTATAAACCTGTAGAAACTGTTGTAATACCGTGTCTGTGGGTGTGCTGCATGCTTTGTTCAGTGTTCGTTTTCAAGTGTTGAGGAAGCATTCTGCCATCCCATTAGATCGTGGATGAAACTGGGGGAGTTGTTACATGATTAATTTGGAACTTTCACGGAGCTCCTTGGAGTTTGTGGACATGAATAACGTTACATTATCACTTACAAAGCAGTCGATAACTCCAAACTGGGCAAATAATTCATTGAGGAAATTAATAACTACTATTGTAGTAGGTCTTTTAAAATTGAGCACTTCCGAACATTTTGCGTAGCTGTCCATCACAATTAGGTAATACCAATCCTCCAGTGGTCCTGCAAAATTTATATGAATTCTATACCCGGATTGGTCTGTTTTCGGTCACATTTTAAACATGATTGGTTGTGCCTTTGTCATCAAAGCACTGTGCATTATTCGACCATGTTTTTAAAGTCATCATCCATCTTTGGCTAATATACATAACTATGTATGAGGCTCTTCATTCTGTTTATTCCATGGTGACCTATATGAAAATCCTTCGTTATTCTTTTTTGCAACGCTTTTGGTATAATCCTCTGTCTGTACAGTAGTATTGAATAGTGGGGGTTTTGTATTAAAAGATGACGCTGCGTTCATATTAAAAGAGATATGATCGGGACATTCATATTGAAGAGAGACGGCGGACATATATATATATATATATATATATATATATATATATATATATATATATATATATATATATATATATATATATATTGTGACAATACTACTAGCCACATTCGATGTTAGCAGCCTATATAGCAATATCCCACACAACCTAGGAAAAGAAGCTATCGCATATTGGATTGACAAACATACACATATTTTACACCCCAGATTGAATAAACAATTCGTGATTGATAGCATCGACATAATCCTCAATAACAACTCCTTCCAATTCAATAAAGACAACTACATCCAAATACTAGGCACAGCAATGGGTACTAAAATGGCACCGACATATGCCACCCTTACACTCGCCTTCCTAGAATAGACCCTTTATGAAAGGATAGAGCAAAAGTACGAGCACAATATAAAAACACTCTTCATAAAATCTTGGAAAAGATACCTAGACGACTGGAGGACCACATGGGGGGATATCAGAGAACTACACACTTTGCTACAAAATCTACACCCAAAAATAAACTTCACACTAGAACAAAGCCCCACAGAACTACCTTTCCTAGACATCCTAGTAACAATCAAAAACAACAACATAATCACAGACATCTACCACAAACCCACAGACACTCAACAATACCTCCACTTCAAAAGCCACCACCCTAAGAACTGTCTAAAATCAATACCCTACTCCCTAGCGCGTAGAGTCTGCACCATAGTAACAGACAGACACTTCCGTTCAACTAGACTGGATGAACTACAAATAACACTGCGGAAAAGAGGATATCCACTACCACTAATATAGAAAGGTATTGAACTGGCTGAAAAAATTCCAATAGACCAACTAAGAACCCCAAAAGAACACAACAAAGAACAAATTTTAGCATACGTCTCTACACACAACACAAACAACCCAGAACTATTCACACAGATAACAAAAAACCTTATCCTCCTCAATCAGAACGACAAACTAAACAACATACTTAAAACAACAAAAATAATAAAAAGCAAATGCCAACCCAAAAACTTAAAACACATCCTAATTTCCTCAAAACTCGTTCCACACACTACAAAAGAGTTTACAAAATGCAACAAACCGCGATGTGGAGTATGTGACATAATAATAGAAGGTAAAACATACACATTCAAAAAACAAGCACAAACATTCAAAATAAAAAAAGGATCTAAATTGCACCTCCAGAAATGTAGTATATGCACTAAGATGCACAGCATGCAACAAATCCTACATAGGGGCCACCAAAAATTTCAGCAATAGAGTGGCCCTACATAAGAGCAACATCAAAACTGCAGATAACAGACACCTCTATGTTTCAAAACACGTACACACATGCAGTGGAAACAGCTTCAAAATAATGCCAATCTTCCAAACAGAAAATTATTTTTATTTACTTACACAGGAAAAAAACTTCATCACAAGATTCACTCCTGAACTGAACAGAGCCTAATATCAACACACAAAAACATGAAATGCAAGGCACACTCACATGCACATCCATATACATATACACACCCACACATAAATCAGAACCGACACATTAAAACACACACACGCGCGCATACAACCACACACAGACATAACACCCCTATCTCTAATACAACACACTGAACAATACCAACCCTACTTAACCTCGAAACCAACAACACTAGGAAACACCTAGAACCATAGTATAATATCTGTTCCAACACCTCGCTCCCCTCTCATCAGTGCAGGAGAAATCCCTCATGACTGAGACAACTATCACCCCTTCTATCATCCCCCTCCCATACCTATATTCCTCTAATTGGCCCCTCCCCTCTGTGGAACAAGATCTTCCCCACACTAGGAACCGATCCTGGGTCTGGCCATACCCACATGGGGAGACAAATAAATAGAAACATTAAAAAATCCCCTATACATATTTTTAAATACACCCCTCTATCTAAACAAACATAATATAAAGAATACCCAAAAAGACTGAAACGAAAAATCACAATACTAAAATCCAAGAACCCAAAAAATAAATATCAAAATAGAATGAAAGCACCCCTACCCTTATTTCAGAAAAGCTGGTTCTCCACCCCCTCCTCACACATACACATTAGTAACGACCTTGGATCACAGTCGCCTTCCTAGGGATGCAAATAACCTCATAATACTATAAACAGTACACACAGTCTCAAACCAAAGAAAACACACACACACACACACACACACACACACACACACACCCTACCCTACCCTACCCTACCCTAAAGGAAAAGAAAAAATCCACAAGCAGAAAGAGAGAGTGAGAGAGAGAAACACAACACATGAGTGACCACAGCCGAGGTCAGCGGCCTCGACAAGCCCAATAAAAGAGTAATAAAAATTGAACATTCCAATGAATAGTTTGACACTTACACGCATCCACCCCTTGGAAACACTTCAAATGAACTACGAAAATGCCATTTTTACATCTCCAACACATTTGAAAATAATTTCTGACGAGGACGCTTCACAGAACATCTGAAACGCGTAAAAACGATTTCAATGATTTAAAAACATTATTACAATGATCCAAACATAATTCTCAATGAAAAACCAAGACACGGAATAATAAAATAATGTTAAAAAATACACATTGTTGGTGACTACCCCCTTATTTAAATATACATCTTTCTTTCGTTGGAATTTCTTAACCCATTTTATATATATATATATATATATGAATTTAGGTAAAAATGGCACCGGTAAAAATGGCACTGGTAAAAATGGCACCGGTAAAAATGGCACTGGTAAAAATGGCACCGGTAAAAATGGCACCGGTAAAAATGGCACAAGTGAATAAATAGGTAAAAATGGCACCGGTAAAAATGGCACGTAATGGATTAATGAGAAAAATGACAAAACGAGAACATGCATGAATATCTCACAGTATATTAAAATGGGAAAACGTGCGAAATTTGTCGAGTTAAAAAGGGTGCTAGACGACCGATCTGGTCTCAAATTTTACCCTCGTTTTGAGTTTTCCAAAAGTTAGGTCATGTACTGCGACGTCACCGGTGTTACAGAAAATAATGAGAAGTTTGTCAAATTTAAATAGATCCTAAATGCGAATCTCGTTTTTGAGATTTCCCAAAGTGCTATTACGTCACAGGTGTCAGAAATAACTTTTTTCATCTGTGTGGTAATTCATTCACCTCTTCTCCCCTATTATAAGTTGAAAACTGGGCAGAAATAAATTTTAAAAAATCTCCCTTATTTACAAACAAGTTCCTTTTATTTTAATTAGTTACTTCTATTTATTTGTTTATTTATCATATATTCGATTCGATGTCTATACTAATAAATGCCTTAAAAATAAGAATTATCGAACATTTATTACTATAGACAACAAAATGAAAAAGTAAAATATACAACAAATAAATGCTACCAAACGCAAGATATGCTAAAAGTAAAAATAAAATAAAAAATAAGCAGTTTATATATTTTTCAAAAATACAAACAAAATAACTTGGGCATAAACAAGTATAGCGAGGAACAGTCCATTTGATGACGGCTTCTGATATTGAAATCAGAAATCAACATTATGTTATTCGTTCCTCGTAATTTATGTACACTTAGTGTTGTTTCTTTTTTATGGAACTCCTGCATTGCAACATGTCGGCAATGGAGACGAGTTATCGACCCCTTTATGAAACTCAAATATAAAGAAGTTTCTTCATAAATATTTCATGTTTTTTAAATTACTACATTGATGAATTAAAATTATATATATACATTTTATACAACCTTAATGTAAAAACCAAAAAAAAAAAAAATACTAAAAACAATCTATAAATGTTTTTAGCATATTTTTTTTCAATTATGAATCACTCATTAAAAAGAAATATTAAAACTTTAAAATTATAGTTCGATACATTTTTATACTTTAAAATTAAGTACTCCTTGTGCGTTGAGTATTATAGCTCACAGCCTAAATATTCAATGACCTCTCCCCTTGGTGCGGAAATAAATTTTTTTTTATTTTGTAAACAAACGAACGTATTGTACTTATGGATGTTTGATACCGAAAGAAATATGAACTTAAAAAAATAATGTTACTTTTATTTCATTAAATTGTTAGGTGAAAATGCAAAATAGTTCACCCCACCTTCATGTTAAGAATGGCTTTCTAAATAGTTATTATTTCAACGTTGTTTGTACTCTCGGGGTGTCAAACATGTATAAGTACCTATTTTAGTGAGTCAAAACTGAACTCTGTCATATTTGGTCAGTAAGCTGTTATTTATATTGGAATCAGTTTATAATTTTATGTTAGAAATATACTCAGTGACCGATTGACCCCAGAAATGTCCCCCAGAACGGTTTCATACTCAACTGTGAGCATGAAACTGTGAGATGAATTGGTCATAAAATCTTTTCGCACGTATACGCGACAACACGTGTTATCTTTCACTTTAGTTTATGTGTCTGTTGAATTTGTTAATAAGGCAATAAAACTATTTTTGGTAATTAACAACATTGATATAGTTTAGCTTTGAGAATTTTGTGTTACTGTTCCCATTCCAGCTTTGGACTACTATTCTCATCTTGAGTATTCCTATTTACTTGCTTCCCCAAGAGGGCAAAGTTAGACACAAGGTCGTTTTTTTTTATGTGGGCAATATCCAGCTCTCCTACAAGAGGAACTCTGGATCAAAACAAAAATTAAAATTGTCTCAGTCTGAAAGGATTTATTAATTCTTCATTGAACGGGGAGATAATAGGTGGAGTGTAGCATCAGAAGTGATACTACACTTTGTTAACGTATCAGTCGATGCAACCTCCGACAGAAATTCTGTGCAGATTCTCGAGTTCAACAGAAACATTCCAGAGTTCAATATTTATTCAATAATAGCAGTTTTGGATAAATAAGAAAAAATGGCAAAGCCCAACTTATCAACGATAAAATACATTCAATGATAAAATAAATTTAGAGTGCACCAAAATTAGTTTTTTCTTTTATCAAAGATAAAAGCCAGTCGAGGATAAGTGTCAACCAGGGAGCTTTTAATTACACTAAACAAAGTGCATCTTTTCTGGATCATTTTTATTTTGTTTTGTTTTAGGGAAAAAAACTTATCCCCGTGTGTGTTTTATCCTTGATAACTAGCGATTCATTATGAAAAAAGAACCCAAAAATACAACTACAACTTGTCCAGAAAAGATGCATTTTGTTTAGTGTAATTGAAAACTTCCACATTAACCCTTATCCTCGAGTGTGTTTTATCCTTGATAAGTTGCGATTCATTAGTCCTAAGTACCCCATTTTGGGGAGCTAGATAGTCACCAGATTAAAAACCGACATTGTGTCTAACTTTGCCCTCGCGGGGTGCAATTAAATAAGAACCTTTAGATAAACAATGCTTCTAAACTGAGGTAATTGTAATTTTTTGTTCCGATCGAAAATGCCCCTTTTTGGGGAGCTGGATATTCCCCAGATTTAAAACCAACCTTGTGTCTAACTTTGCCCTAGCGGAGTGCAATTAAATAAGAACCTTTAGATAAACAATGCTTCTAAACTGAGGTAATTGTAATCTTTTGTTCCGATGAAAACTGCCCCTTTTTGGGGGGGGGGGGCTGGGTATTAAAAATCGACCTGGTGTCTAACTCTGCCCTCGTTGACGGCAAGAAAATAGGAACTTTTACAAAACCCAAAATGAGGTTAGAATTTGGGACCCCATAGCTTCAGTAGCACCTTTTGGTGCCATTTTTACCTAGTTATTCACTTGTGCCATTTTTACCGGTGCCAATTCTACCGGTGCCATTTTTACCGGTGCCATTTTTACCGGTGCCATTTTTACCAGTGCCATTTTTACCGGTGCCATTTCTACCGGTGCCATTTTTACCGAGCACCATATAGATATATATATATATAACAATGATGAGGGGGTCTGACATTTATACAGTTCTGTGGATTCTTATAACATATATTAGCGAGGAGAGAGATACATTTCTTGTAAGGGTTACATAAAGTTCATATTACCTTCAATTTGTGGAACGATGACACGAAGACAAACAAACTATAAATATCGATGGTGATTCTTTATTTCATTTGATCGGTCGAATGATGATGACGTCAGGAATTCATATTTGGGATCTACATAGTTTAATGTTCTTTCCTTCGCTTCCAAAGGACTCTGACTTCAACTCTCTCTCTCTCTCTCTCTCTCTCTCTCTCTCTCTCTCTCTCTCTCTCTGATTAGCAGACTCAACTGTTCTGACTCAACTCCCCGATAGCTCTAATCTGACTAATTCTAGCTCCTATATTGAGAATTCCCATTTTGCTATGACGTCAGATGTGTGGTTCCAAAACGTGATCAACCCACGTGGCTAAGCACTAGGTGCATCAGAATTTTTGGCCAAGTCGCCATAACAAACATTTGTTTGAATAGACACCTATACGTCTATCAGATTATAACAATATGAAAATGTAATTTAAACCCGTAAATTTTATTTCAATAACACGAGCAAAGACCAAATTTTAATATCATAAAAGCTTTAATAGAGAAATAAACAATTTTATTTATTTTTTCCTTGGATTTCTTCACTTAACATTTCACGGAATGTCGAACAAATAACACGAGTTGAATCTTATGATATTTATATTTAACTGGCAAAACATCACTTACCTGTTCCACATTACTAATATATGCTTTCTTTTTATCTTCCTGTATGAGAATTTATTTATATTTATGTATTATAATCCATGTATTTTTTAAATGGAAGGATTTTTCAACCACATGTCATGGTAAATCGTATCTAGTTTATCGTCCATTAAAGAAACCGGATGTTAAGATTTTCACTTTGTTATCTACGGAAGCCTATAAGTGTAAAAAAACACTAATTCAGAAACGTTAGTAATCTCGATATGGGATTATATTCCTTCAAATTTTCCGCTTTTAAAGGTTTTGGGGGGGCGCTGAAAACGGAAATAACCAGTTATATATACGGCAAACGAAACTAGTAGTTTCCAAGATAAGAAATTTTAGTGGTCATAAAGTGGGGGGTCACTTTTCTATAATAATGTACCGTCAAATGGGCACCCACTTTATGGCCACATTGGGGGTGGGCAATGAACACAATTTGGTCGTAATTTTAAAGGAATTTTCGACGGTAAAAAAATATGTGTGGTAAAAAAATACGTGTGGTAAAAAATAAACTCACCATTATTCCAAGAAAATTATTTAAAGACAAGTAAATAAGTCTGAAGTATATAAAATAAATATTATAAATACCAAAGGGAGATAACTTATCGTCCTTTTTTTACTGTTGGCGTTTTTATGCTATCATACGTGAAAACTGGTATCTTTTATTTTTGGATTTACACGGATTACAGATTAACGAGCATAGTAAATGTAATATGTTTTTTAATATCTCAAAGAAATACCTGAATTTTTTTATTTATTATACTATAAATCTGCATTATTCGGTATCATCTTTTTTTATATATCGAAAAAAAGGAAACCAGGAATTAAATATAAAAATATACACTGACCGAAAAATATTGACTGGAAAATTCTAAACAAAAAATAAGCTTCGACTTAAAAAAAAAAAAAAAAAAAACGTGGTTATCGAAAAAAAAAAGGATTTACACTTTGGACTTTACAGGTAAATTTGCACATAACTGTTCTTTTTTGTTGTTTTAAATTTGATTATTTTATTTATTTATGCTTTATCTTCAATTTGTGATATATAAAACTTGTGCACAAAAATTAATTATCAAAATTCTCATAGACATTTCAAAATGGGTGGGGTTAATTTATAAAACAACGTTTGTCTAAAATATTATATTCAGTTTATTGGAAAGAGCATAAAATTTAACATTCACCCTGAAAAAACCGTAAAAATTTAACTAATAGAAAAATTTTGATAGATTTTTAAAGTTTCAAAATTGAAAAATATTCAGCTCGTAAAAATCAATTGATTTCATTACGTAAAAAAATGGTTGCCTGAACGCATGCACGCACTTTGTAAACACTGTTTTTTAAAAAATGAAAAATAATATTTCTATTATTTTTTAAACAACTTAACTAGTTTATTTTGGAAGTATATTCTATAAAGAAAATAAATAACCCACTTTAGAAAGAGAAATTACGAGTTTTTTTATATTTTATTCGCAGTTTTCTGTTAGGGGTGTCAAAAATTCCCCAAAAATTCTGATACACCTAGCTAAGCACACGTTTTTCCAAAACACACTTCTGCAAACAAAGAATTCTCAACTAACCTATTTTTTTAACCTAACCTATTTTTTACAATATATTTTTAATTTGTATTGTCCATTCTTTTTAGTTGACATTTTAATTCAGTTTTCATAAAAGAACGAACAATCAATTCTTTTTTACAATACAAACAATATCTAACTATTTTATAATAGAATTTAACAATAGCTAAATTCTAACATTCTAATTTCCGAACCTTGCTTACAAGGTTCGAGTCTCGGCTTATCCTAGTCTCATTTTCACTTATCTAATATCCTTCTTATTTACATGGAAAGGTGACAGCCTTTCCTTGTAACAGTAGGACGTCATCGGATATAGAAGAACTGTTCTATACTTTCTGGTCATTATTTGCAGTATTCTGTTTTGTAGAACTAATAAATTAATTTTTTTGTGCCTCGCATTTAATTTCATGTAGTGTGACTTCATTGCACATCATGGTTTTAATTTCACTATCAGACGTGGAAGTAATTACTGAGTCCTCAAGAGGTTAACTCTGTCTCGGAACCAAACTTGAAAGTCGATCCGCATGTGCAATCTACTTGGAGGAGATATACTCTAACATGCAGTTGTAATTCATCAAAATCGTGTTTCACCTCAGCAGTGTGTAGATAATCCTTTTTTCAACACAAAGATGGCTAGTAGTAATCTATATTCGGTCTACAATATAAAGAATCGTTCCTGTAAATATCAGTAGAACTTTATTACTGCAAAGGTAATAGCAAGTGCTTCTTTCTCGATCTATGAATACTGCTTTTCTGCAGAAAGCAGAAATCTTGACGCATGTATAATCGGTTTTGCTTCTTCTGTCCAACATTTTATGTAAAATATAGGCTCCTATTTTATATGATCTTGCAGCGTTATGTCTAGTTTGATGTCATAATGCGTGAGGAATAGATCTGACGTCAGATTTTTTAATTTTATTTTATCGAATGCCACCTGATATTCAGGTATCATTTTCAACACTCTGTCTATTTTTAGTAGCTCGTTCAGTGAGGTCTGTACGTTGTACATATTGAAAATGAATGTCTAGTTCGCAAACTCCAAAATTCTTTGTAATTCAGTAATATTTTTTGGGGCCAGCATATCCTTTACAACTGTGGCCCTTTCTGGGCCCGGTCTTCTACCATTTTTGTCTGTCATGTGCCCCAAGTATTTTATTTCTTTCATAAATAAATCACACTTTCCTTCTTTTATTATAAATATTAAATCCAGTATTCGAAAGAATATTTTGTGGATATGCTGTCGGTGTTGTTCTCTGGTCTTATTATGAAATATATGCAGTGACACGCAAAAGTATTAAATACATGACACTTTTCTTTTCAAATTTCCAATCAAAACTTTGTATTTTAAAAGACATTAAATAGTAAAACTTTTCATAGTATTGGAATGTTATTTCTGACCAATCAGAGAAGCACACAATTGTTTACAAGATAATGGTACTAATCATTTAACTCTTTGCTGTGCATTCTGCAATTAAAAATGGCAAAAACTAAAGAATTACCTTGAGATATATGGGATAGAATCATTGAATGTCATAAAGTGAGAACAAGGTTAAGGAAAAATTAGCAAAGAAATAAATCTAGCAGTAAGTGCAGTAGGAAATATTATCAGAAAGTATAAGAATGATAGCGACGATACAGCAAACCTTCCAAGAAATGAAAGACGGAGAAAAATAAATGAGAGTACTTCTAGGTGGATCAGCAGAAATGTACAAAAAAAAACTCCATTACTCGTTCTGAAATTAAACTGATCTTGAAGGTGATGGAATTAATGCAAGTAAGGATACTATTAGCAGGGATCTATATCGTACAGGTTTTTATTAAAGATCATAAAATGTGTATTTACTGAAAACTAAATATGCCAAAGACCGATTAAATTTTGTCGAAACTTATGAAAAGAAAGGTATGCAGGTTTGAGAAAAGATAATCTGGTCGTATGAAACAAAAGTTGAACTATTCAGAAAGAACACAGCGGCAAGTGCTTTGCAAAAAAAAATGGCACTGCTTTCAATAAGCACAGTAACATTTCCACAGTTAAGTTTGGAGGTGATTCCATTATGATATAGGGATGCTTTTCATATAAGAGCACTGGTGCGTTACAACTTATCTATGGTAGAATGAATGGTAGCATATATAGGGAAATTCTAGAAAAGAACCTTCAGAAATCTACAACTTCTTTAGGACATGGTCAGAATTTCGTGCTTCAGCACGACAATGATCCCAAACATGCTACAAAACTTACAAAAGAATGATTTGAAAATAATGGTATTATTACTCTCAATTGGCCAAGTCAATCGTCTAATTTGAATCCAATTGAGAACTTGTGGAATACTTTAAAGCTTCATAAGTAGAATCCACATAATATCAAGCAATTAGATGAATCATACAACGAAGTTTAAAGGTGAATCAGTGTGAAAAACTTGTGGTCATCTATAGAAAATGAGTGAAAGCAGTGAAACAAAACAGGCTAAGCAACGAAATATTAAATTGATGTATTCATGCATAAGGTAATTTTGAACTTTGATATAAAAAAAAACAGATTCAACCATGAGTTTTTAATTTTGTTTCCACATACAGCTAAAACAACTTTACAAGATATTACTGATCGAGATTCAGGCAAAATGGTGGACATAAATTAGAGTTATAACAGAAAAATAACATGTATCCAATAGTTATGCGTGTCACTGTACAGTGATACAGCATATGATTTATTTTAATCAAAACCGGAAATACCAGCAAGTGTTTTGGCCTAATTTCGTTTTCTGTTGACTTTGAATCGGGTCTTATTACGTTATGTTACATAATACCCTTAGCATTCTGATCTGAAATCCAATTATGATGCCTGTTTTTTTTACTTTATTATTGTGTCATAAAAACAATGGACATAATCATTCTCATTGGTTGGTTTCTGGTTAACCTGATAACTTAATTTATTAGTGCTGTCTATGAATAGATCATAAGAAATCGTATGGAGTTATTTCCTTTTTCAAAAATAAATGTTATGGTTCTATTCATTCTAGTTTTTCACTAATGTCTTCTATCTGTTGTGGGTTTGAGGAGGAAGATTAAGATATCATCGATGTATCTATAGTAAAACATATTTTTAGCTAGTCTATATTTGGAGGGTTCGATGTAAAGAAATTTCAAAATAAAGAAACAAGAAACATTGAGAGGAGTACCCATGAGTAGACCGGGGGGGCGTAAACTATACAAATTAACATTTACAAAGTTTATTGTCCTAAAACTAAAATAAATAAAATAAAAAATTCAAAAGATTATTTCCTTATTCCATGGAGTTTCAAATATTAGGCTTTTCACTTCAGAGGAAAATAACTAACAAAATAAAAGTATAGAACTGCTATAGAATTGCGAGTTAGCATAAATATGGAAAACTTTTAAAATTATAATGTTTGAAAAATTGTAATGTTAAAAAAAATTGTAATAGGATATTGAAAGTGCTGTAATAGAATCCAGACATAGTAAAATAAAAATAATAAAATAAAATTTGATCGATAGAATAGGTTGAAAATGCCATAAAACATTCATAGCATTGGTGTGAATATATCCAGATAGGTAAATTCAAAGTTCTTAGATGGTCAAGTTAAATATTAGACGTATTTTGCCATTTATCGTTAATTTCGTGTCGACCTTCTCATGTGTGATGAAGATGAGACTGTGTTTAAATAAACTTGATATCATCTCTGAAACGATCGTACATTATTCAAAGTTGAATGAATTACTCTGCTATAGCGTCGTGTTATGACGTCATCTGCTATGACGTCATATATGACGTATACTGCAAATATATAGATATATCATCTGCTATGATGTCATATATGGTGTATACTGTGAGCAAGCAATCAAACAAACAGAAACGAAAACGGATTTTTCATATATATATATATATATATATATATATATATATATATATATATATATATATATTTCTTGTTGATTTTTTTACGATAAATACGGTTAAATAGCGGCTTCGCCTCGAAGCTCATTTTTATCTACTTAGAAAGTCGCCCATAATTTATTTGGGCGTATATAATATTTTTTTTTAAACAGTAACCTACGTACATGCATTTTTCAAGGTAACTTGACTGTTTCTAGGAATCGAACTCCGAACCATGTGTATCACAGTTTAACCGTTACGCCATGACTTCGAAGATGATTTTACTGTTTATTTTTATCGTTTATAAATTTAGATTTCTTGTTGATTTTTTTAGCGATAAATACGGTTATATATATATATATATATGTGTGTGTGTGTGTGTGTGTGTGTGTGTGTGTGTGTGTGTGTGTGTGTGTGTGCATTAAAAGAGATAGAAAGACCGAAAGAGAGGGGGGATACTTAGCAAGTTTATCTGATAAAAAAGCATTCTTTTCTTACACAACTTTTTACGATGCAAAGTCTCTTGGAAATCTTGTCTTCTACTTTTGTTTCGTTTTGAATCAATGAACTGACCTTGGTGGCAACAGTACTCTGTGCCGAGTTGCATGCAAATATGATCAGAAGCCTTGTTTCACCTGATGGTTTGAAACAAAGCCAATGTTTCATGTCGAGATGGTGGAAACAATGTACACGCTGAGTAGAGTAACATTCAATATTTGAGGAATTCCTTTGTAGTTTCCTATATTTAGCCTCATTCTGTATTGAGAGACAATGGATACCGCCCTGTCAAGATGCTTGTACAATGACGTGGGTGGTATTCTAGAATTTGAACCCGCCCTTACGTCAGTAAACTCATTTTCTCAAACATATCTGCCTTTGTATTATGTACGTAATATTCTGCTTGTTATTCCCTTAGTTAGTCCGTACGTCATACGGCATAATTGCGTTGACACACTGGTTTTCGTCAGATCACCAAAGTTAAGCAACGTTGAGCCTGGTTAGTACCAGATGGGGGACCATTTGGGAATTCTAGGCGCTGTATGTGCTCTCCGCTTATCTCAGTATTTGTTTCCAGTCGTCCTGTACATACACTTCACTTGCCATTGGTATCTAACAATGTCGTCTCAGGAAAGGTGTGATTGTAGATCGCGCACCTCCTGCCACAAATATTTCACGTGCAGGCACTCCTTCATGGGTATCCATAATCTGTCAAAGACCGAAGATTAAACTGCTTTATAAAAGACCAAATTCGTGAAATTTGGCTTTAACAAGGCCAACCTGATAACACTGAACAAAAATGAGTGACCTTCCTTTGATGTAACCTCATTTTGAATATCATTATAACAATAATATATGATCATTGTTGTAATGGTGTGAGAAAGGAACCTGAAGTAATTTCGACATGTAGTCATTCTTCAGGAAAGAAAGGAGTCAGCGAAACGTTACATGAAAAGGGGACATTCGAAAGAAACAGGGCAAAAAAGTAAAAACATTATCTGTCAGGAGGTGCTGGCCTAAAGGAGTAAATTAAAGATTGTTTGTTACAATGTGATTTTATTTTTTGTATTGAACTATGTAGCACAATATTACTTTTTGGAGTATTTATTATTTATTAATTTATCTCCTTTGGGTCAGTTTTATATTTAAAATAATATGGATACTATTTTCATGAAAATGTTGATAAACTCATATTTGCTGTGTGCTTTTTACACAGAAATCACCCCTTACTAAGGCCTGGAGGCTATTCGAGGATAAGGGTTAATGGGTATACATTAGTCAATGTGATTATAGTGTAGTAAACATAAGTAGTGGAAATTTTGTAAATCGGATTACTTAGGGGGATGGTTCATCAAGAACTTGTTTACATTGGACTTGAAGACAATCAGATTGTAGTCAACTGGAAAGCAGGCAATCGGAAGAGAGTCCTACAGGTGTGCAGTTCTAAGAAAGAAGCTTTGTTCATGGAATCTACATTTAGGTCTAGGCACAGATAAAGAGTGTGGAAAATTATTGATAGTGGTTTTGTCTAGACGAGTGTTTTTTGTGAAAGTTTGGCGAGGGGGGGGACTATAGATTGAAGCTCAGCTGAGCACTTGCCATCAAAATAACAGAAAAGCAGAGACAGGATTGTTTTGTTTTTTTTGTCAAACAAAACCAAACTGCTAGTTTGTATTATTCTAACTACTGTTCTCATGTTGGATGCTGTTCTCACAAAGTTTTGGCTTATGTAACCTCCGAACTTCTCCAGGCGCATTTGTATCAAAGATGGCATAAAGATTCTCGAGTTCAACAAGAGGTTGAAACAAGCGAGTGAGAATAACATTAAAGTCGAGAATTATAGTCCAAATAATCTAAATAATGCAAATCATTCATCCTCATCTCAAAATTTCTGAAAATTATCTCGGATGTTCGTCCAATGATAACGGATATGTCTTGGAAAGGGATAAATTCGTTTGAATAGCTGAGTGGTCTTGGAAACAGTAATCGAGTAATACAATCAAGTAAGTCGCCTTAACGAACAGTTTTTTGTATTCGTAGCTGTTAATATACTTAAGCTTTGGGCTTTAGGCATATATATTTCTATGTCTCCCTTAGGCTAGCAGTCCGTATTTATGGCTTACACCAGCCAATCATATTCTTGTGAGAAGGAACCCGGATGTATTCATATTCATTATATCATTAACCAGGGTTGGAGCTTGGTTGATAGTGAGGGACTTGTTAGATTGGAGACTCTGTTTTTAGATCTTGTATAAAGGAAGAGACTAGTAATAGATCCACCATCTCAAATGTGGCAACAATACCCCAAGCATCGGCGAATGGTGGCTTTGTAGAGATGTAGGATACGCTCAGGTGTGAGTAATTTTCTAACATGGTAGAGGAAACCCATCTTCTTTACACCAGCCTTAGCAGTATCTTCAATGAATTTGTTCCAATTCATGTTTCCTGTGAATTAAAATGCTTTTTCTAACTTAAGCTTAACTGAGCAACAAACAAACCAACAAAGACCTTTATATAGATATGTGGGCAGATAGTGCTCCTCATAAAAATGTGCAGATGCTATTTTATACTTAAACGTGACAAACCAACAAAAACATGATTTTAAATGTTTTTATGGAAGTTACTCCAGACAAGGCACGGAGCCACCTGATGTAAGGAGTTAAAAAAAAAATAAAACAATTCGAGGTCAAAACTTGGTAAGGAATATGTATTTTTAGATTCTGACATCAAAAACAGGATATTCTTTCTCTTTGTTAGAAACATCGTTCATGGAATGTGAGATCTAAAGGACAAAATAAGGGAATTGTGATAGGTACAATGGACAATGGATAGAATCTTTTTTAGAAATGTCCGGATGAATCTAAAATAACACAGGTCTATTCAACTTGCACATTTACTAATGAAAACGTTATTTCAAATTTAACCACAATAAACAAACAGACGTCCGGCAAGGTGCCGCTGAGAGCACTCGTTCTTGCTTTGAAAAAGTTCAAAATAAATTTCGCAATCTAGTTGGAGATGACCTCTTCAGTTCTCCACAGCACCTTTCTCACGATAGCGCTATTGCTAACTTTTCTTGACTCTATTATTATTTTCATGGAAGATGCTCGACTGAGCTCCAATCTCTGGTTCCTCTTTGTAAGACCTACTCTGCATGAACTCGTCTCACTACCACCATTTTAAAGAAATTTTGTTTGTCCCCCATGTGCCTAACATCAAACAGAATTTTCATGGAGTTTTTTTTCCAAGAATTTCCCATCCATGGAATACATTGCCACCAGGTTATGAAATCAAAAATCCCTTTCTTGGGGCTTACTTGAGCTCTATATGATATACAATTTTTTTTTTCATTTTCTTTCTTTGAAGATTGTAATGCTGGGTATGGGGTAGCCAAACCAGCTGCCAACATTGCCCTGCTTTTTATTGAAACCAACCGAGAGCTCTTTTTAGTATTCCTGCTGTTCCCTTAATTGCAATTGTCTGGATCTCTTTTGCACTTGGTTCACCAGGAATATTAGTTAAGTAGGACTTCAGGTTCTTCTTTATAAGCCCTGTAGCACCTATAGTAACTGGTATGATTGATATCTCCCAACGATTCCAGTTTCTTTTCATATCATACATGAGACCGATATGTACGGATATTAAGGTGTTCTATTAAATTGTTTTTAACGCAAATGTTGAGTTAAAAAAGTTAATAAAGTTAATAAAGAAGTAAAGAACATTAATTTTTCTTTCATTAATTGATCAGTTAAGTGTGTTATAGCATATCTTCCTTGTGGTCTCTTAGTCTTACTGAATTCCATGAAAAGAATTCATCTAGTCTGGTGGATAACCAAGTTTAGTGTTGTTACAATAGACCTCATAACTTAGAGAAGCTGTGCTATCCCTCTTATAAGCCAAGGAGATCTTATTTTGGGCCTTAAAATACTATGTTATTTTTAATATTGGATCAGGGTTTACTCGTAGGAGAAAGTATCCTCATGTAAAATTGTTCAGAGACCTTAGGCACTCGAGGATAGTTTCAAGCATTCAAGTTTTCTCCTATGTGTGTATGTGTATATGCAAGTCCTGTTAGTGGTATAAAGTCACTTAAGCAAAACAAAATGGCGAGTACAAAGTGTTCAGGCAACGTCTGCAGAGATCCATAAAAAAAAAACTATCTAACAACATTTTAACTAGACCTGCACAAAGCATAACAACTTATTACATATAAAAATACACGTACCTACCCGGTGTTGTTCGGGAATAAAAGAAAAAACATGATATACTTGTTTATGAAAGGAAAAGGAACATATATATATATATATATATATATATATATATATATATATATATATATATATATATATATATATATATATATATATATATAATTTTTTAATTTTTTATTGAGCCCATAATAAATTTACATTATTGTTTCCATTGGACTTTCACCCCAAGAGATGGGGTAGAGTACCAATTTCATCCACCTATAAATTCCGATGAAATTGGTACTCTATCCCATCTCTTGGGGTGAAAGTCCAATGGAAACAATAATGTAAATTTATTATGGGCTCAATAAAAAATTAAAAAATTATATACCGCTCTATTAACATATCGAGCACTTTTATCGGATTTTTTTTACCTTATTTCCCTTGAAAAGAAATATATATATATATATATATATATATATATATATATATATATATATTGAAATTTTGAAATACTTTCAGATTACAAATCCTTTAATACTGTAAACTTAAAATCCATATCAATATTAATTTATGACTCCCTATAAACATTTCCTATGATGAGATGAGACATTTATTGGAAATCCATGGATCAAGGAAAAAAATTTGAATTTTTGTATTCCTTGTCGAATAATCAATTTGTTGTAAATTTTTAATTAAATTTAATTTAATTCGAAATTTTCATTTATATATATATATATATATATATATATATATATATATATATATATATATATATACTAGAATTTCAGCCCGGCGTTGGCCGGGTGTTTGGAGGTGTATGCTGAGCAAAAACAAACAAAAAAAAGGGTTAAATCGTTTTAATTTTGACCTCTATTATAACCCCTTAAAATTTATTGTTTTGGGCTCAAATTCAGTTATTAAGTTAGATCCATGTCCAAGGAAGCTATATCTAAAATTTCAAGTGTTTAGACCCAAAATTGTCGGAGGAGTTTTGTAGAGTTCTCAAAGGTAAATTGTTGACTTTGACCCCTTAACAGCCAAATTTCTGGTAAAAAAACGATCACATCGATTTTCCCAAATCTCAGTACCCTGTATACCAAATTTCGACTCTGCAGACTAAAAATTGACAAAGTTATTGCGTAGGGAAATGTACACAGACAGACAGACACACAGACACGTTCACTTTTATAGATATACTATCGTAGTGTACCCGGCGTTGCCCGGGTGTTTGGAGGTGTGTGTGTTGGGGGGAGGAGGGGAGGTAGATCAAAACAACCTTGTTTAAAAAAGAAAAACGTTGGCCGGGGTGTTTGGAGGTGTAAAAAAAAAAAAAAAGTGTTAGTAGAAAGGTAGGCTTGAACCCCAAACTTTTGATACGGAGATGGAAAAGAAATGGAAAAAAAAACCCTGCGACCTAACCATCTCGACCACGACAATAAATGAATAGATATGTGTGTTAAGTTGACGTTTATAAAGTAAAATTAACAGGTGCGAGAACGTTAAGGCACGTGATGTTTGACCTAGTTTTGCGCTAGAAGCCAGTTTCTGTTTTCCCCGCTACGCGGCGATCAAAAAATATCTTGAAAATAGCTTATAAATTATAAATTAAAGATAGTTACGACCTGAGTGCCTTAGTCATAGATATTATTATTTAGACAGCATATAAAAAGTTTTAAGAAGGAGCAAGCCAACCGAAAATCATGGCCAAAAAAGCCTTTTGTAGACATACACAAAAAGCGAACACACATGTATACAGACATACAT
Organism: Euprymna scolopes; assembly: GCF_053919585.1. Lineage (NCBI taxonomy): Eukaryota > Metazoa > Mollusca > Cephalopoda > Sepiida > Sepiolidae > Euprymna > Euprymna scolopes. The sequence goes on from NC_136503.1 coordinate 43,511,994, forward strand.
ACATTTTCGCTTTTATATATATATATAGATGGATAGACTAGCATTTCAGCCAGGCGTTGCTTGGGGTGTTTGGATGTGTATGTTGAGCCAAAAAAAAAAAAAAAAGTGTTAGTAGGAAGGCAGGCTCAAACCCGTACTGCAAAGGAGGAAAGGAACAGGAAAAAAACCTGACGTCTAAGCTGTTACGACCACCGCCAAACCGGAAGTGACATTTTTTTAAATTAAGGCTAAACAATCAAAAGGAGAGGATGACTTTCAAAAATATCGGCGAAAAAAGTGACCCTTCCCCCTTGTAGAAAAGTGCCCAATTTAAGATAAAGTTATTAATGTTTTTAGCCAATTTTTCGATATTTGGCGTCGGAAAGGCCGAACTTCAAAACGAAACTGATTTTGAGAAAATCCGTCGTCTTTGTCGAAAGTGTTGGACAGACATGCAAATATACATACATACATACATACATACATTATATATTGGTAACTAAAAAATTTTACCTAAACCGATTAAAAAGCTTGCCCTATCTCTGAATACCCTTAATGTAAAATTCCAAATGTTTAGATTACAAAATGAGTAATTTGGTAGAGGTCAAATTTTTTTGTAACTTTGACCCCTATTATGACCCCTTAAAATGTATTGTTTTGGGCCCAAATCAAGTTATTAAGTTAGATCCATGTCCAAGGAACCTATATCTAAAATTTCAAGTGTTTAGACCCAAAATTGTCGGAGGGGTGAACAGCCAAATTTCTGACCGAAAACCAATCACATAGATTTTGCCAAATCTCAGTACCCTGTATATCAAATTTCGAGTCTGTAGACTAAAAATTGACAGAGTTATTGCGTAGGGAAATGTACACAGACACACAGACACACAGACAAACAGACAGACACGTTCACTTTTATAGATAGATAGATAGATAGATAGATATCTACAAGAAATAATAACTACAAGAAACCTTCTCTGCCACCAATAGCAATGGCCAGTGACTCCCTGTCTGAGAGTACATCTTTCAAACTGCTTGGCCTAACGTTCACAGGAAACATGAGCTGGAACAATTATATTGAAAACATTGCCAGGGCCGCTGCAAAAAAGTGCTAGAAAACTACTGACACCTGAAAGTATCCTGTATCTCTATAAGGCCACCATTCGCTCATGTATGGAGTATTGTTGTCACATCTGGGCTGGTGCGTCTACTACTAGTCTCTCGCTCCTAGACAAGGTTAAAAAGAGTTGCCAATCTGATAAACCCTGAACTGGCATCTAAGCTTCAGTCTCTGTCCCATCGACGAAACGTTGCATCCCTCTGCTTGTTCTACAAGTATTTTAATGGTGAATGCTCTGACGAACTGCAGACACTTGTGCCCCCACGACACAGACACCCTCGACAAACCCGACAGGCAACTAAATCCCACCCCCACACAGTAGAGATCCCTAGATGTAAAAGATCTTTCTACTCCAGTAGTTTCTTCCCCAGAACCGCTAGACTCTGGAATTCCATTCCAGGATCCTGCTGCCCTAACTGTACTGACATGCAGAAGTTCAAGTGCAACGTGAACCGACATCTTGCTGCCCAAATCCCTACATAGTGCCCCAGTAGTTGCTGCCCCTGATAGTAGCCCCCTACACCAAAGTGGCAATGTGCCTTGTTTGGGGTGAAAATATAATAAAAAAAAAAGATATGTTTAACAAAAATATATACGTATACATAAATATATATGGAAACAATTTTGTGTTTACTATAAACTTTTTTCGCAAATATTGTGCAAGTATAAATCATGTAGAATAACTGCATGAATATAATTACATGTAATAGTTAACTAAAGATGATTATCCTATTAAAAACCGGAGCAACTAATAGGAAATTAATTAAAATGAATGTTTAAAAGAATATGCAAATTAGCTAGATCGTTTGCTAGTGAATGCAATTCCACAAGTAAGATATAAAAAAAATTATATTTTCTGTTTAAATAAATAGAAAAGAGGGTTTTTAATATGAATATCAATACACACAAAAGAAAACTGAATTTATAGGAGTATAGATAGATACCTCAAGGAGAGATTCAGTCTAATTGCATGCAATAACTTCCCTTTAGTCTATTTCAGTAAGTATGGGAAAATGTCTCCACTATAACCGTTTTCTTAGCCGGAATATATATTTTCAGAAATAAAAATATAAACATTATGAGCACTATTATAATAATAGATAACAGATAGATCTGTCGTGTGTGTTTCACATATACACCTCTTCTTGCACAGACTTATGTTCCTTTAAAAGAGATTTCCACCCAAATCCAGTGTCCCACTAGCTGCTGCTACTGCTGCCGAAATGGTTCAGTGTCTGACACAAAATGTCTTCAAGGTAATCGCTGCAGAAAGAACAAGAGCAAATAAGTTCCTTTCGCCTCCACCTACCTTGCACCTCCACTCCAACAATTTTCACTCATTGCCCCTCCATCTGCTACCACCACCATCTATGACATTCTTCTCTCGAGTCATTCCATACAACCGTGGGATATGTACCATTATAGAAATAGTGTCCGTGTTTCTTCTTTTAGGTGTTGGGTTTGAGATTTTAAGGAGCGTCATTATTATCTTTTCATGTTTTAAGTTTGAAGTTTACAGGTTTTATGGGGAGGAGTCATTATTCTGAGTTAGACATTTTAATGTTTTAATAAAATGCTTTATTCATTTATTTGTTAATTTATTTACTTTTTTTAGCATATTTTATTTAATTTCGGAGGAAGGAGTTATTATTTTTATATTTTCTGTGTGGTATTTACGATTTTATATAGAAGAGCCGTTACTTATTTAGACCTCCCCCTCCGAGCCAATTATGCTTTGTTTATATATATATATATATATATATATATATATATATATATATATATATATATATATACTAGCATGGGCGTCCAGCGTTGCTCGGGTGTTTGGATGTGTATGTTGAGCCAAAAAAAAAAGTGGTCGTAGGAAGGCAGGCTGGAACCCGTACTGCAAAGGAGTAAAAGAACGGGGTAAAACCTAACGTTTATGCTGTTACGACCACCGCCAGCTGAAAGCGACATTTTTTAAAATTAAGGCTAGACCATCTAAAGGAGAGGATTACTTAAAAAAATATCGGCCAAAAAAGTGCCCCCCCCCCTGTAGAAAAGTGCCTAGTTGAAGGTGAAAATATTACTGTTTTTAGCCAATTTTTCGATATTTGTCGTATGAAAGGTCGAACTTTAAAACGATACTGATCTTGGTAAAATCCGTCGCTTCTATTGAAAGTTTAAGGCAAACATGCAAACAGACATCCATACATGCATACATTTATATATTGGTAACTAAAAATTTTCGACCCAAACTGATGAAAAAGCCTGCCCTATGTCTGAATACCCTTTATGTAAAATTTCAAATATTTAGACCAGAAATTGTCTGAGTAATTTGGAAGAGACCGCAGAGGTCAATTTCTTTTTAACTTTGACCCCTATTATGATCCCTTAAAATATCATTGTTTTGGGCTCAAATCAAGTTATTAAGTTGGATCCATGTCCAAGGAACCTATATCTAAAATTTCAAGTGTGTAGACCCAAAATTGTCGGAGGAGTTTTGTAGAGTTCTAAAAGGTCAAATCGTTGAACTTTGACCCCATAATCGCCAAATTTCTGGCCAAAAACCGATCACATCGATTTTCCCAAATCTCAGTACCCTGTATATCAAATTTTGAGTCTGTAGACTAAAAATTGACAGCGTTATTGCGTAGGGAAATGTACACAGACACACAGATACACAGATAAACAGACACGTTCACTTTTATATATATATAAATATATATATATATATATTATATTTTGTGTACAGAAAGTTGTTAGATAAGTCATTGGTACCGTCGATTTCAAGCCCAATAATTAGGACCGGGCTTGAAACCGACGGTGCTAATGACTTATCTCATCTAACAACTTTCTGTACACAAAATACAAAATATACAAAATATAAATACGCTCTTATTTTTCGGATTTTCCTTTTAATTCAGCATTCTGCTGGATTTTTTTTCCAAAATAACTAATCATATATATATATATATATTCGTGTTAGAAGGATTAATCAAAATCGGAATTAGGAATCGGAAAAATTGGAACCTTTTGGGGTATCAGAAGCTGTATCTGAATTAGAAAAATTAGTGTCTATTTTTCGATGCCAAAAACGAGTCCTTTAATTATCTGTTTTTATTTGATTTTGTTTGAAACAAAATCTTCCACTGCTAATAGTAATAATAAAATAATAAAATAGTATTTATTGATTTTAAACTACCAGTAAAAGTGAAATCTATAGATTACCTACCCCTTACAAGTTTGTTTGAACGTTTGAAAAAATATGTCCAAATTTAACATGGGTTTTATGGTGAAAGGAGATTTTTTTTAATTCAATTTTCACCCCAAACAAGTCACAGTGCCACTTTGAAGCAGGGGGCTACTATCAGGGACTTAATTAGCAGGGGCATTATGAAGGGAGATGAGTAGAAAGATGTTTTTTCACATTACGCTTGAACTTCTGCATGTAGGGATCTCTACTGTAAAGGAATGAGACTTAGTAGCTTATCAGGTTTGTCGGGGGTAGTTACGTCGAGGAGGTACAAGTGTTTGCAGTTCGTCAGAGCATTCACCATTAAAGTATTTGTAGAACAGGCAGAGGGATGCAACGTTTCGTCGATGAGACAGAGGTTGAAGCCTAGATGACAGTTCAGGATCTATCAGGTTGGCGACTCTCTTTTGAACCCTGTCTAGGAGCGAGAGACAAGCAGCAGATGCACCAGCCCAGATGTGACAACAGTACTCCATACATGGGCGAATGGTGGCCTTATAGAGGTATAGGATACTGTCAGGCGTGAGTAGTTTTCTAGCACAGTAGAGGGAGCCAACCTTCCTTGCAGCAGCCTTGGCAATGCTCTCAATGTATCTATTTCAGTTCATGTTCCCTGTAAACGTTAGGCCAAGGAGTTTAAAAGTACTTTCAGGCAATGTGTTCTTGGCCATTGCTATTGGTGGTAGAGAAGGTTTCTTGTAGTTATTGAACGAAACAAGCTTAGTTTTAGCAGCATTGAATGTGACCATCTATTTTTGTCCTCATTCCACTACAGATTGGAGATCATCCTCTAGTGTTTCTGCCATTTCCTTGGATATGTGTTCATTTGTTTTCCTCTCATATCTGTTATAAAGAGTGGTGTCATCGGCAAATATACCCATCTCCGAAACAATTTTATCAGGGAGGTCATTTATGAATATCAGGAATAATAGAGGTCCAAGGATTGACCCCTGAGGTACTCCCGCATTTATATCATATTGTTTAGATGTACAACCATCTAGGACAACTTGGATTTTTCTCTTACTTAAGAAGGATTTAATTACATTATGAATTCTTCCAGTGATTCCATATGATCTAATTTTCCTTAGAAGACCATCGTGGCATACCCTGTCAAAAGCCTTAGATATATCAAGGGCTACCGCTCTACCCTCTCCTGTTTTGTCGAATGAACGGTATATATGTTCAGAAACTACAGTTAAGATATCTGCTGTCGAACGGGCTTGCCTGAATCCATAGTGTTTGTCAGTCAGGAGTTTAGCAACTGTTAGGTGCTGGACTAGGGCTTGATTAACTAAGGACTCAAATATTTTGGCGAAAAGCGGGAGGAAGCTAATTTGGCGATAATTTAGTGGGTCAGTTCTTTCACCAGAATTCTTGAAGACTGGTACCACAGAAGCGGTTTTCCAGCAGTCTGGAAAGCAAGATTCGTTAAGGCATTTATTGTAAAGTTTGGAGAGAACTGGAGCAACCTCGGCAGAGCATTTTTTTAATAGCACAGCCGGGATGGGATTTGGTCCACATGCTTTTGAGGTGTCTAGGTTTTTTATAATAGCATGTACCTGAGAAGGGGTGATTTTCAAATCTAGTTTTTTTTTTTCAAATCGTCTCTGTTTGCAGAGGAAAATCAGGGAGGGACTGGTGTACCGGGTTCAGTGTGGAGTTTGAGGCAAACTGACTGGCAAGCAGATTAGCCTTGTCAGTTGCCGTGCAATCAACCTCATGATTGTTTGATAGTGGGGAATAGTTGACTGTCCATTATTTACTACGCTGTTGTAGATTTTCCAAAAAATCCCGGGTTCCTAATTTCTGTGCTTCGATGCGTTTTCTGTTGGTTTCAGAGTAATCTGTCTTAGCTGTCTCTATCACTCTCTTACAATTATTTCTAGCTTCTATATACTTCTGTTTAATTGAGCTGGACTTATGTCGGTTGAATCTGCGGAACGCATGCTGCCTTTGACAAATGGCAGCTGCACAAGCAGAAGTAAACCATTGGGGAGAGAATTTCCGTGCTTCAATTGCAGTTTTGAACCATTCAGTGGTCTCATTTGCACACTGTTCTGCTGGAAGAGTAAAGATAGTTTGCCATGGGGCATCTCTGATGAGTTCCCTGATGGCTTCCCAATCAGCCTTTTTGTAATACCTCGTTGTTTCGAGTAGTGGGTCTTCAGTTTTAAGGCGAGAATTTAGGCTGATTTCAACCATTATCACAGCGTGATCAGCATTTCCGAGTGGGCTCTGGGCATTTGTTGTACAGTCATTGGGAACCGTTGTCAGAAAGAGATCTAGAAGTGAGGCATGTTGATCTTGCTGGTCTGGGAAACGTGTCGGAAATGTAACCATCTGAGATAGGGAATGGGATATAGAGAAGCTATGTGTTGTGCTACCAGCTACGTCTGTGTGATTAGAGAATCCTAGCCAGTTACTGTGGTGAACATTGAAGTCACCAAATACATATACTTGTGCGATCAAGGGAGAGTGCTATATCTATGCTGTCTGAGACTTTGTTTATTAGGGTACAGTCTTGGGTTGAGGGAGAGCGGTAGAGAAAATACAAGTAGCTAATATTGTGTTGCATATTTAGTCTGAAGCACATAAAGGCTGGTTGTCTGATTCTAGTTTTATTTCTCTAGTCAGGGGGAACGTGTTACGAATATTTATCAGAATCAGAATCGGTAATTGTATTGGAATCGGGAATTTAGTGCGAAATCAGTAATTGTATCAGAATCGGGAAAAATATTGCAATCGTCCCATCACTAATATATATATATATATATATATATATATATATATATATATATATATATATATATATATATATATATATATATATATATATAAGCAGCCACAGTTATGTTGGATTCATATTTGTATGTTCCATCAGTATTTCTAGTTGTAGGAAAATGTGAAAGAGACATTGCAAGCCTGTCTCTGCTTTATCGTTATTTTCATGGCAAGTGCTCGTCTGAGCTCCAATCTATGCCCCCCCTCGCCAAACTTTCACGAGAAACACTTGTCTAGCTGAAAACACTATTAATAAATTCCCCTACTCTTTATCTGTGCTTAAACCTAAACGTAGATTCCATAAACAAAGTTTGTTTCTTAGAACGGCACACCTGTGGAACTGTCTTCTGTTTGCCCGCTTTCCAGTTAACTACAATATGGCTGTCTTCAAGTCCAATTCAAACAAGTTTTTGATGAGCCATTCCACTTAATTTCACAAATTTACCGAAATGATTACTCTGATTCTGATAGTGTACACTTTTTAACACTCGTCCTTGAGTGACCTCTGGGTCTTAATAAATGGGAATTCCTATGTAAAAAGAAAATCGGTAAAGATCCGCAAAATGGAAACAAAATAAAAGCAATAGTACATAATACATACTCTTTGTTTCATAATATATTTTCGAATGATGTAATCTACTTCAATCTAAAAAAAATTATTATCACTCATTTTCTCCTATATAATATTTTGATTGCAGAAATTCCCCTTTGGACCGAAGTATCAACAACAGATGCCACATAAAAATATAATACATTATAGCCTGTTACCTAATGCAGCTTTCGAACACCATTTTAGATATATTTAGTTGTTATAATAAAATGCTACATCACATCCGACGAGCAACACCATCACTATCGCACCATCTACAGTGGTAGAAGTTCCTATTTTTCTCTCAAAATATTCAGTCCTACCACCGCTACCAGTTGTCACCGAGACCAATCCTACGTTTCCCCCACGATACTGTGATTACACCCAGCGCAACTGATTATTAGATACATGACTTTTCCAACTTCCGATTCATGAATAATAAAGTCTCTCTTCCCAAATACATTCTACTCTGATTAGCTGAACTCTGAAAATTCTATTATTCTGGAATGCATTCATTCCGTTTATAATCAAACGCTTACTAAAATTCAAACATGGCGTCACTACATTTCCCCTGTGTGTGTTTGTTTCCGTATGTTCGGTTACACATGCGTCACAAATATTCACTAAAACCCACTTCCGTTGATAAATGATTAAAATGTTACCTACCTGCATTATTATCTCTATAATATGTATGTAATATTTTCTATTGACAAATATGTGTGAAAATAAAGATCTTTTCTCTAAAAAAAAAATACATCCAACAGTAAGGATGTGTTCTACTTCCCTTCGGTGTTCTTATGTCCGTGCATCCGTCTTAACAGACATCTCAAATACAAACAAAAAAAACGCCTTCCACTCAATTTCGGATTTTCGATACAATAACATGGCGGAATAAAAATGTTTATGACCATTCTCCTTAATTATATCTGACTGTAGTTATCTACCTGCATTATTTTCTGTAGGTTTTTGACTTTCAAATATAAACAAAAAAACGCCTTTTGCTTGATTTCCGATTTATCATGGAGAAACAGAAATGTTTACGACCATTCTCATTAATTATATTTGAATGTAATGTTTTCTATCGACAAATATGTGCAAAAATAATGATATCTTCTTCGTATTTTTTTACATTCGGTTCACCTATACAAGTTTTTTTTTTAAATGACGGCTTTTATAGATTTTTGCCTATGCTGAATAAGAAAATCTCATTTAAATTTTATAGAGACAAGTGATTTTCGAAATATAAATACCTGTCCTATGCACTGTGATTCACTGGCCATCATCACCTACCCATGTTAAGAACGGCTTTCGGAATAGATACCTCCAACTTCCCAATGTTAAAAATGGCTTTTGGAATAGACACCCTCAACCTTCCCATGTTAAGAACGGCTTTTGGAATAGTCACCCTACGGGGGGGGGAATATTTGTCACAAATTCAACTGCGATAGTCGTTGTCAGTATAGCCACCCACAAATAGTATTAAAAAATGAGGGGGGGGCGTGTCAGTTGCAGAAAATTAGATTTGTTTATTGCGCGTGCGTACAAACAGGGCGGCCTTTGAATTACAGAGCATAATACAGGTCTATATATCTCGAAAAAATACTTGTCTCTGCAAAATTTTTATGAGATTTTCTTATTCATCATAGTCAAAAACCTATAACAGTCGTCATTTAATAAAAATTGTGGAGGTGAACCTAATGTAAAAATTTACCCATTTTTTTAATAAAACTACTTTCTTTCATAAGGCTTATCCTACAACATTTTTAACATTCCTTTCTCATCAAAATATTGTGTATCCACAAGTATTGAGAACATAAACATATTAACCGTACATTTTGTTTTTTTTTTTATTTCATTGTTTTTTTTTCTATTTATACGTGCCATAGCAACGCGTGGTCAGGTAAAGCTAGTATTTCATAAAAAGCTATTTATTGGTCTTTAACTGAATAATGTCAGAGGGAGGAGTCATTATTATTTTTATATTTTCTGTTTGAGATTTAGGATTTTATATAGAAGAGGCGTTACTTCTTTTAGGTTTCCAGTTTATGATTTGAGTATGTTGCAGGGAATTAAAAAAAATATTTTAAATGTTGGGTTTGAAATATTAAGGTTTCAGAGAAAAGAAAGATTATTTTAGAGATTTGCAGTACTCACTGCTTATTTCACTCATTTATTTATTACTCATCAAAAATGGAATGTCGGTCAGGATTAAATATTAAAATTGTTTATTATTGCATGCTCATGTTTACTTATTGTGTCACATGTCACATTTGAGAATAGAGCGACGCTGTTAATTGCACAAACAAGAGCAGACAATGCTCTCTTTACTTACTTATCCTCTCCCTTTCTATAGTCCTATGTGGGTTAGTCCCTTATCCAAAAAGGGAGGGATAAGTCAGAGTAATAGCCAATGAATATATATGATTAACTACCAGTGAATATAGAAAAATTATCAAATTTGTTCCGGTGTTATGAATGACAGTGGGAGGACTTCCAAGTGCGAGGTTAATAGCTTTTCTACATTTCTTTATTTTTGACGAATCAAAAATAAAATATCAATCAGCACTAAATATTAAAATCGCCCACTGTTGGGTTCTCACTGGTAACAGCCAAAAACTTTCTATGAAATATGAGTGATAATAATAAGCCTCTTAAGAATTCTAGTATTCTCTATGCCCTTCTAGTTGTTATGGGTAGTGCTATCCATCATCGGTATTTTGATCCTTTCAGACACCCCTGAGCCTATTGTGCTTTACTTTATATATATATATATATATATATATATATATATATATATATATATATATATATATATATATATATATACAAGCAGCCACAGTTGTGTTGGATTCATCTTAGTATGTTCTATCTGTGTTTCTAGTTGTAGGAAAATGTGAATGGAAAATGGAAACAAAATGGAAGCAGTAGTACATAATACATACGCTTTTTTTTTCATAGTATGCTCTCAAATGGCGTAATCTACTTCAATCTTTAAAAAAATTATTATCACTCATATTTCATAGAAACCTATTTATTAGTCTTTACTACTGTTGAAGACTCGACAGTGAACGATTTTAATATTTAATCCTGATCGGTATTTTACTTGTGATTAAGCAAAATAAAGAAATGTGGAGATGTAAATTTTCAAGATGGCGCCCGGAAGTGTGCTTTCACAGAAAACTTCTGTATAGAAAGAATAATAAAAATTCAAAATAAAGTATCCATCGGATTTAATATTAGCTTCAATAAAAATCAAATATAAAGTAAATTTTTATCTTAAAAAAACATGCACAAATACAAAACATATATTTAAGTTAAGTTTAAGTTAAGTGAACTTAATTATTTAATTTATGGGGGGGGGGGAAGACTCTTGATGACAACATCTGAAAATTCAATAAGATAATTTTGTATATTAGGTATATTAAATGTATCCTTATTATATTATTATTTGTCGATTTGATTTGCATTCGATTATGTTTTAAAGAATATTTCATCTCCAAAATATACATTTATCATATCCAAAACACGGGATGGGCCCGGATTTATTAAAAATAAGAAAAATACTTGGCGTTATTTGCGTTTTGAATTTCTAACAGTTATGTTCGTTACGAAAGCAAAAAAAAACATTTTTCACTAATCACCAATAACATCCAGTGTGAATACACCTGAATATGGTCGGAGTTTACATCGGCCGAAACGTTTTGGAAAAAAACAACGAAGATGAGAATAATAGTCCAAATAATATAAAAATAATTATCAATTCTGATTTAAAAAATATGCATTCATAATTTTTTAGCTGTTTTCATATGGGCCATGGTGTGTATAGTGTATATCCTCGTGCAGCTTTTAATACTGATTCAGTTTCTTTGTTTAGGTGTACTTTTCATAGCCATATCAAAGTGTTTTCGTAAGTCTCATCTTTTGTCATCCTTGTGAATCGTCCATGTAGCTGTTTCTCTTCCCATTTTTCTTTTCTTGTCCTGTCCCTTGTTCCTCTGCTTTCTTGTTCATTTTTACAGTGTTCCTTGCTGTGACAATTATCGTTTCTGTGTTCAGTAGTATGTATGTATGTATGTATGTATGTATGTATGTATGTATGTATGTATTATGGGCTCACTAGAAGCTTTCACACAGGTCATCAAAGATCTCATTGAATACAGCCTGTGGTGTTCCCTGGAAGCTGAGTAACAACAAGTCTCCTCAGATTTTCCAGTACTCTCCACCTCTTTCGATAACATTTGCAAATAAATTTGCATTATCGCAACAGCTGCTTGCCATTAATTTCTCGTTGGCAATGGCCATTATTATTATTATTATTATTATTATTATTATTATTATTATTATTATTATTATTATTATTATTATTATTTACTTACTCTCTAGGAGTTCTACCGTAAGTCATTATCAAATGTCCTTCAATAACAACACAAATGGAGTTTTCTAGATTGGCAACAAGTTATCCAGTAGTCTCCGCATTTTTCATCAATCATTGCAAATGACTTTGCATTATCGTAACAGCTGTTTACCGTTTATTTTTCGCTAATAATGGTCATTGGTTTCTCAAGAATTTGAGTGGCAATAAACCATCTTAGGATTAAAATATTCTCCATGCCCTTCCAGTGGGGGCTGAGAGAGAACATGATAGGCAGGACATGCAATTTACATAATTTCTTGATGAAAACTCAAAAGTATAAGAAGTAAAAAGTTTGAGAAATATTAAAATGCAGTTTGTTTAGAACTTTTCGAAAACGCCATTTCATGTCAGGAGTCATGGCGTAAGTCAACAGACAATGGTAATTAGAAATTTGATAAGCAAATTGTATTTGCAGAAACATTTGAATCAGAATTAATTTCAAGAAAGTGTATGGTGTGAATCAGAATGCAAAACTATACAGGTTAATAAATAGAAGAAAAAATAGGCAGAGAGAACACAGAATGACAGAGGAAAAAAAATAGACAATTTCCTGTTAAGCCAAGTAAATACTGTAGTTCACTTGCTGTCTGAAAAAATATACACAATTTTTTCATAAAATGGTGAGTGAACTCAAATCCGATGTTTGTATGTTTGCATAAATAAACGAAAAGGGCAATTTTTTCTCTATGACCAAAATCAAATCGTACATGTGTTCTTCTTTATGGTATCTTGTATATACTAACACCTATAAACTAACAAATGAGCAACAGTCATGCGGCAAGTAACCAAGATAAAACAACCACAGCACCTCCCCCCTCTCAAGTCCAACCCATCCATACCATGGTAGGGGCGGTGGCAACGTGATAGTCTAAGAGCTGCCTGGCTAACATGGTTTTTGGTGAAAATCCAGGAAAAGTCGTCATCAGGATCTGTTATCCTCTGGTCGTCTCTGTCATTGCATGTAGCAAGTAAAGATGTGCCACAATATCACTATATCATCTTTAAACAGAACAGATACCACCCTTGGATCCTAGTCAGAAGACCAAGAAGGTATATTTTAGTGTCACGTACGGCCCAAAAGCGACATCATGTTGTTTTTTTTTTTTTGTTTTGGTTTTTTTTTTTTTGGTTTTTTAACATTGCGTCTTTGGTGATCGGGAGATCCTATTTATTAAAAACGAGGATAGAAGGTGATATCATACTACGAACATTAAATTAGTATATCTATAAACTAATTTAATGTTTGTAGTATGTTATCAGCTTCTATTCTCCTTTTTAATAAATAGGATCTCCTGATCGAATAATTTATAACCTGGAAACCGTGACACACGTACGTACGTACGTTAAAAGTAATATAGTAATAATATATGTATAATAACGTGAACATCCAGCTTGTTTCGACAATCATGTGTGCAAATTTCAATGTTATGAGCAAAAAAAGAGAGACTTAATCTAAAAAAAAAAAAAACTGATTGTATTAATAAAGAAAGGAAATAATTTCTTTCACTTTTAATATCGACTGAAAAACATTCACTTATTATTATTCAATCTCACGAGAAATTTTTACATCATCAGAGATTACTTACTAATAAAACGAAGATGCAGGAAGTTTTGTTTTCTTTTTCTTATCGATTAGTTCTGTCTTCTTATTGATTAGTTTTATCTTCCTTTCTCACTGATAGAGAGAGAGTGCAAAAAGAAAGAGGAAGTTTCTCACCGATATAGATATATATATATATATATATATATATATATATATATATATATATATATATATATATATATATATATAGTCTTTGAAGTTTTTACCTTTAAAACTATACAAAAAATTACTTTTTATCATTCGTTAAAAAACCATCCGGTCAGTAAGTCATTTAATCACCTGCAATCACTGCATCAACTCTCTCGAATTTATTATAATACCAATTTTTTTTATTTTTCAAGGGATCATCAGTTGTTTACCATGAAACACTGTTTCGGGGATTTAAAAACAAAACAGTATATTACATCATGGCTCCCCAGCAGTGTTGATCAACCACCACCACCCTTAATCTTAGGAAGAAGACATGTTACAAACATTTGATCCAATTTCCTATTCTTAATGTCAATTACTAACCTTTTCATAGTATAAAAATGAATTTCTTACCTGTGCGATTCATCAATTTCCACATTTAAAATGGATACATTTTTTAATTTATCAGTCTTGTATTTATAAGATTTGGATTAATCCATTTAACTACTTATCACCCCCACTATAATTAGTAGTTTGTATATTTACATTCTTATTTATTTAAAATTAGATATATAAAGGTTAAAAATATTTTATTTTTACATATATACATTTTTTTTTTATATAAATTTATTATATGTAATTATAAATACATTTTATACATTGCTAATATAGTTTTGGATTTCCTTTATTTATTAATATAGTCTGGTTTATCTTAAACGATTCAAAAGCATCAGGATAACGAACAAATGATTTATTTAACTGTTTAAATATTTTATTTTTATCCCCACCTTGTTTTATCATCCTTATTACTAAGCTAGAAACTGGTAAATATATATATATATATATATATATATATATATATATATATATACATATACATATACATATACATATATATATATATATATATATATATATATATATATATATATATATATATATATATATATTGTGTATCACAAAAGTGAGTGCACCCTCACATTTCTTCAAATATTGAAGTATATTTCTTCATGGGACAACACTGAAAAAATGATTTTTCGATAGAATGAAAAGTTGTCTGTCTTCAGCATATATAACAGTAAATTTATTTTCCCCTCCAAATAACTCAACATATAGCCATTACAAAAAGTGAGTACACCCCTTACGAAAAGTTGTCAATATAAACATACAACTTGTCAACTCTCAATATTTTTGTCTGGCCACCATCATTATCCAAAACTGTTTTTACTCTCCTGGGTATGGAGTTTATCAGTGTAGCCACTGGAATTCTCTTCCACGCTTCAATTACAACGACGTAGAGCTGGCAGATATTTGAGACTTTGCACACCTCCACCTTCTGCTTGAGGATGCCCCAAAGATGTTCTATTGGATTCAAGTCTGGAGACATGCTTGGCCAGTCCATTATCTTTACCCTCAGCCTCTTCAGTAAAGCAGTGGTTGTCTTGGATTTGTGTTTTGGATCATTGTCATGCTGGAACACTGCTTTGTGATCCAGTTTCTGGAGGAAGGGATCATGCTCTGCTGAAGTATTTGACAGTACATGTTGGAGTTCATGTTTCCCTCAATGAAATGTAACTCTCCAATACCTGCAGCACTCATACAGCCCCAGGCCATGAGATTTCCACCACCATGCTTGACTGTAAGCATGACACACTTATCTTTGTACTCCTCACTTGGTCGCCGTCACACATGCATGTATCCATTTTAAATGTGGAAATTGATGAATCGCACAGGTAAGAAATTCATTTTTATACTATGAAAAGGTTAGTAATTGCAATTAAGAATAGGAAATTGGATCAAATGTTTGTAACATGTCTTCTTCCTAAGATTAAGGGTGGTGGTGTTTGATCAACACTGCTGGGGAGCCATGATGTAATATACTGTTTTGTTTTTAAATCCCCGAAACAGTGTTTAATGGTAAACAACTGATGATCCCTTGAAAAATAAAAAAAATTGTTATTATAATAAATTCGAGAGAGTTGATGCAGTGATTGCAGGTGATTAAATGACTTACTGACTGGATGGTTTTTTAACGAATGATAAAAAGTAATTTTTTGTATAGTTTTAAAGGTTAAAAACTTCAAAGACTATATATATATATATATATATATATATATATATATATATATATATATATATATATCGGTGAGAAACTTCCTCTTTCTTTTTACACTCTCTCTCTATCAGTGAGAAAGGAAGATAAAACTAATCAATAAGAAGACAGAACTAATCGATATAGGCCATCAGAACCAAACAAATTAAATTTCCTCTCATCTGACCATAAGACAAGGTTCGAGTAATCTATGGGATTTGTTGATATGTCTTCAGCAAACTGTTT
This sequence comes from Euprymna scolopes, assembly GCF_053919585.1. NCBI lineage: Eukaryota > Metazoa > Mollusca > Cephalopoda > Sepiida > Sepiolidae > Euprymna > Euprymna scolopes. Next base: position 43,528,188 of record NC_136503.1, read on the forward strand.
GCGGGCTTTCTTGTGTATTGCCTTCAGAAGAGGTGACAGCCATGCACACCAATTTGAGGAGTACAAAGATAAGTGTGTCATGCCTACAGTCAAATATATATATATATATATATATATATATATATATATATATATATATATATACACACACACATATAAATGACATAATATCCGAAATATAGACTAAAACACCTGACGAATTCTCACGAGAATGAAACGCGAAATATTCTGTGTAGCTTAATTGCCATATATATATTTATAACTTACTCCCTAGCTCTACCTATGTATTGAACACTGTTGAAGTAAATACTGTAAATTTACGCATAAAATTATATCTTTATTAATTTATGTGATTAAATGAAGTAGTCATATATATATATATATATATATATATATATATATATATATATATATATATATATATATAACTAATGACAAATTTCAAATTCCATGATGTCGACCATCTTACAATTTATTCCTTTAATTACGTTGGCATTTACAATTAATCACGTTCAAGTAATTACATTGAGCTTCATAAATTAAGGATTAGTATATAAAAACGTGAAATATAATTGAAAAACTCATATTTTCATAGAAAAAAAAAAATATATATATGTATATATATATATATATATATATATATATATATATATATATATATATATAAATCATAAATAATTATTCTTATATTTTATATACCTACAGACACTAGTATTTCATGCTTACGCAATCATCAGTGCAGGGGACGATAGTCGAAGGATTAAAACCCCGCAATGAAGTCATCTTTGGCTCCATTAGCAAGGAACATACCCCAGGTTTGCCGCTCATCGCCACGAAATTAAGGGAGATTTTAGCATTAACGTTTTAATGCAGACGATCTTAGCATGATCAAGTAACAGGAAGTTGCGATCGTACACACAAGGTCAGCTGACTGGCTTTTTCAATTTCTCCAAATGGTGCTCAGTTTTAAGAATTTATTTTTATTTCTTAAAGGGGCGACAATAGTTATAAATGAGAAAGAGAGGGGAAGAGAAATATATATATAGAGAGAGAGAGAGAGAAAGGAGAGAGAGAGGGGGAGATTAGATACATTAAGTTGTGTAAGTAGTTGGCATGTATGATGACTTTCTATATGTCAAGGTTACATGCATTTATATTGGAGTAAATTTATGTGTGAATGAAGTAGAACACCTGTGTATATCTGTCTACGCGCGTGTGCGCGCGTGTGTGTATCTGTGCGTATGTCTTTGCATGTGGGTGTTATTATTATATCCTTGTTTACTTCTGCACCTTCCATTATTGCATAGGATAACACACAAAAATACCAAAACGTTAACATTAACTACAAAGGATCAACGCCAACAAATCATTTATTCGTGAAAGTCACACTTTTATAGCCACGGATGGAGCAAATAAGCCATCATTTGTCTCCATCTATCCCGACCAGTAACCCAGTCTATTAATGCTTCTAAAAGAAACCTCACTTATCTTTCTTTGTTCTATCGTTATTTTTCATCGTACATTTTCGACTGAAATCCAATCTCTATTCTGCCTTTCCTGTAAAACATTCAGAGCTAGAACTCGTCTAGTTAGAAACACTGAAAAAAAATGTTCGTTTCTCAATTTGTGATGTAATGAATACATCCTACATCCGGGTTCCTCCTCACAAGAATATGATTGGCTAGTGTAAGTCATAAATACGGACGGGTATAGCAGCCTGAGAGAGACATAAAAAAATGTCAAAAGTTTTAGCATATTACCAGCCATGACTTCGACTAATTGGGTTTATTAAGACGATTTACTAGATTGTATGATTCGATTACCACTCAGCTATTTAAAACAAATCTATCCTTTTCCAGATCATCACTTTATATCCCGCACATCCTCAGAGACTGTCCCCAAAGCAAAGCATACTCCGACGCAGATCTGAGGGGTGTTGAAAGAAATTGAAATAGTCATTTCTGTGTACAATGGCGGTGGCACATTCTGGGGTGTGCCCTGGCTGGCGATTTGGTTTCTGTTGGAATTTTTTTCGGAGAGTATGAATCTCTCTATACCAATGGTTAACTAATCAGCTAAGTCGAATGCGATAAACGATACATTATTTTGAAACATGGAATGGTATTTTTTCTATGGAAGATCTGGGGCTATTCATTTGATATCGAGTATCGATGTACTGTGAGTGTGCAATGGTGATGGACATTAGAAGTCTTGTTGCGCTTTATTTTTTTTGCTGTTTTTTTTTTGTTTTGTTTTCTGTTTTTTTTCTTAATTGAAACAACTGAGTGATTGGATCATCCCAGCAGAAGAATAATGGTGGGAGAGCCTAGTTCAGGAAAAGATGGAATGAAACGCTATGAGAATTATCACTTTGTATACCTAAAAATAAACGGAACTTCCAAGAAATTTCTCGCTTAGAACTTTCCATCTCTGGAATACAATACTACTGGGCTGCTACCCAGCTGACTACAACTTGGCCGTTTTCAAGTCAAATGTTAACAAATACTTGTTCGTCTTTATTTCTAAATATTAAAATTCTATCTATTCTACCATCATATCCGGCCCTGTCGGTGGGGCATTAGAATACACCGACTGCCCCCTGTAGAGGGTAAAATCCCTCAATGGGGGTCCTGGATATGACCTTAAACTATATCCAACATCATTAAAAAGTGTAGAAAATCAGTTCTAATAAATAACAATAACCAATGGATAAAAACTAAAATGAAAAATTCGTTTAATTTGGCGATGGGTTCCAGAGACTCTGCAAAGGCATCAGATCTTGTGGGATTATTCATTATATATACCCTCACAAGCATATTCGATACTACGGATATCGGCCTATATAGAGATGACGGACTAGCTATAATAAAAAACTCCAACAAAGTCAAGGGAGAAAACTTTAAGAAAATCATACACAAAGAAATGAAAAAATTAGGCCTAAAAGCGGACGTATCAGCTAACATAAAAATAACAAACTTCCTGGACGTCACGTTAAACTTAGATAAAAACACATATGGACCATACTTAAAAGATAACGCTACTCCAATTTACGTAAACTCTAAGTTCAACCACCCACTATCAATCATAAAACACATTCCTAACTCGATCGTAAGTAGACTCAGTAATAACTCAAGCGATGAAAATGCATTTAACAGGTCAACTAATATCTACGAAACAGCCCTAAAAAATAGTGGATACAAAAATATCGATATCAAATATAACCAACAAAACACCAACAACTATAATAAAATTAAAAATAGAAGAAAAAGAACTATGATTTGGTATACGGCCCCATACAATCAAATGTTAAAAACAAAACTTGGCAAGAAATTTCTAGATCTTATTGAAAAACACTTTCCCACAACCAACCCCTTACACAAAATCTTCAATAAAAATACCTTGAAGTTATCTTACAGTTGTTGCGAAAATTTAGAGATGATAATTAAAGCACATAATAACAAAATACTAAATGAAAACAATGTAAACAACAACAAAATAAACAATAAAAAAGTAGACACCATGACAAAAATAAAACCAACACTAGCAGAAATAATAATAATAATAATAATAATAATAATGATAATAATGATAAAAATAATAATAATAATAATAATAATAATAATAATAATAACAAACCAACCCCAGACAAGAACAACCATACCATAAATAAAAATACTAATAACGAACAAGATAAATTCAACTGTAGACACCGCACACTTTGCCCAGTCCAAAATAAATGTCTAACAAAAAGCGTAGTTTATCAAGCAACAATATTTGCGAAAGAAAACCCGAATAACAAGAAATATTACGTAGGCATGACTTCCTTAGATTTCAAAACCCGATACTATGACCACAAAAGTACATTCAAAAATAAAAAAAAAACACCGTATAAAAACAACACTAGCGAATAAATACTGGGAACTCAAAGAAAGCGGACATTCGCCGGTAGTCGAATGGAAAATAATAAGACAAGCTACCACGTGCAGACATTTAGACGACCCATGCATATTATGCCTCCGTGAAAAATTTGCTATCCTGTACTTTAAAGAACCCCAAAATCTATTAAACTGTAGACGAGAAATAGCAAACAACTGTGTTCACAAAATAAAACTTACACTAGGATAGCGATACAAAATAGCTTTAAAACTAACAATAACAATAGAAAACAAACAAATAAATAAATTAAATAAACATGAATATACATAAACGATCACACACACATATATATATATATATATATATATATATATATATATATATATATATATATATATATATATATATGTGTGTGCATGTATGTGTGTACACATAGGTATATTTATATATAAAAAAAAAGGAAAACGTCTACCTTAAACCACTAACCTAGTTCTAAAACAGATCCTTTGTTCGATAAAATGCATGCCCATTGGCTGATAGGAAGGGGCGCAGTGGATACTAGAAAGCTGATTGGCTAACTAAAAATCCTTAACATATATAAAAACAAGAAACAACCACAGAATTCGCGCATAAGCCTGACGAATCCTATAGTGGATGAAACGCAGAATATTCAGTGTAGCTTAATCGCCATATATATTTTATAAATTACTATATATATATATATATATATATATATATATATATATATATATATATATATATATATATATATATATATATATCAGAAAACACTATCACTAGTTTTCCCCACTCTTTATCTGTGCCTAAACCTAAGCGTAGATTTCATGAGCAAAGCTTCTTTCTTAGAACTGCATGCCTATGGAATTGTCTTCTGTTTTTCTGCTTTCCAGCTGACTACAATATGGTTGTTTTCTAACTAACGTAAACAAATTTTTTGATGAGCCGTTCCATATGAGTTAACAAATTTACCGAATCTCCATTACTAACGGTTACTATATTGTCCAATTTCTACTGTACACTCTTTAACCCTTATCCTCAAGTGACCTCTTGGCCTTGATAAGTGGTGATGCCTATGTTAGATATATATATATATATATATATATAATATAAAGCTAAATGTCTGTGTGTGTGTGTGTGTGTGTGTGTGTGTGTGTGTGTGTGTGTGTGTGCCTGGTCACGAATAGGCTCCTATATGGTTGACTATTATAGAAAACTGATCACATATAATGATAGAAGATGTATCGAGACACAGGAATGGGTATGGTTGATCTGGCAGAACGGTGGTTCATTAAAATTGTGGGGTCTGCGTTCACGCCTGGTCCACAAAGTATGGAAATAAAAAAATGTAAAAATTAAAAAAAAAACGTTTGCTAGTGTTTTTGATATAGATGTACATAAGAATACTTTGATAAGTATGTTTTAACTTAAATAGGAATGGTATAATAAAATTGTGTGGTCTGCGTTCGCGCCTGGCCTCCATAGAATGGAAATAGGCACAAACTTTAATAAAGACTTTTCATATCTATCTGCGTAAGTATACTTTGATAATTATGTTTCAGTTTGAAGAAATATAGTATAATATAATTATGTGGTGTTCGTTTGCACCTGACCTCCATAGAATGGAAATATGTCACAAAGTTTAACAAGGTTTTTTAATATAGATCCACAGAATATTGTGATAAGTGTTTCAGTGTGAACAGGTATGGTATAATAAATTATGGGGGTTATCTATTTCATTTTTACTTTCATCATATTTTGCTTTGGTTTTGATACCCCTAAATTCGAAGCTATCTCTTTACAACCCTTCCTTTTCATAACCTATCATACTTTCATAAATCAGAGTCCATTTTCTGTTGGCTGCTTATGAACCCAGTCAACGACGGGTACTTTTGCTAGTATATATATATATATATATATATATATATATATATATATATATATATATATATATATATATACTTTACTTTCTGGTAATTGCGGCAACCAGCTAAAAGTGCTCTTTTGGAAACTACGCATATAAAGAGCACTTTTTTTTTAGTTGGCGCAATTACCCCCAGATTTGGCGCAATTACCCCAAAGTACGGTATATATATCTGAAGGAGAGAGACTCCACCAGCCACATGTGTTAACACTGATTACCAAAGTACTTGATGAGAAATTTGAAATGAAATCTAATTTCCCATATGGTGGTCTGCGTCGTATGACAAACGCTTCACACAAAGCCCTCCTCTTATTTGTCAGCGAGACAAACATTTGGCAAGAAACCCATTTATTAATTCAGTTATGCATGTAATGATATCGTTTCATGTTATAAGCCATAACCGTAATAACCATAGACATTTTATCAGGGCTATCGTGTGCCGAAACATATTTACTTCTCTCTTAGATTCACAGATTGGAACCATTCCTAATGATGAATAGCAGAGAATTTTCATGCTCAAAACAAAAGCGGGAAATCTTAACGTGTGTCCATTGAATCTGCGATGAAAAAGGCCGTTTCTAACTTAAGCACGACAGCCTCAATAAAATGCTATTATTTCAAACTTAAGTTATGACGTACCAACGAAAATGCTATTTTAAACTACACATGTGACATATCAAAGAAAATGCTATCTCAAACTCGCGCATGACAGAACAATGGAAATGATATTTCGAACACTCGACTAGCTACAACCACTATCAACAATTTCCCCCATTCTCTATCTGTGCCTTAATCTAAACCCAGATTCCAAAACTTATTTCCTAGAACTGCCTACCTGTGGAACACTGTTCTACTGGCCTGCTTCCCAGCCGATTACAATGTGGTAGCCTTCAAGTCCAATGTAAATAAGTTCTTGTTGAGCCGTCCCCTAAATAATCCAAATTCTACCCAATCTACACTATAAACGATTACCACACTACCACCTTACATTCATTAACCATTATCCTCGGATAACCTTCAGGCCTCGATAAGTGATGATCCTTTTGTAAAAAAAAAAAATCAAGTGAGATTGCCAGTCAAAGGAAAATGCTATTTCAAACTTAAGCAACAGATACCAAAAAAAAAAAAAAAAATATTATTACAAACTTAAGTATGAGAAACCAAAAATATTTCAAACTTAAGCATGGGAGATTAAAGAAAAATATTATTTCAAACTTAAGCAGAAACAATACATGATACGGTCGCATGAAGTCAGTTAAATGCTAAGAGAACGTTTTCACACTGTTTCAGGAAAGGTGTTATTAATTAAAATCTTACGATGCCAGTATTAGCGTCACAGATAAAATTAAGTATATACGCGTGAGTTTATTTATATTTAAAGCTGTTAAATATAAATATTTATATCATAATTTTTTTTTGCATAGCTCAATAGTGTAGAACTAGAGCTCTAATAATTTTATTTGTTTATAATTTTTTAAATTTTAATATTATGTAAACTCTAGTAAATGTACAGAACAATTTTTATACATCCATTGAAAATTTTTTTTAATTTGCATACAATTGTTTGAGCCTACCTCAACCATAATACATTTCCATGATATATAGAATGCTCAGAATATAAAAACATGAAACCTTCGTCATAAAACGTTTAGTTTTTGTCCAGAATTTGCCCCATATTAAAAAACAAAAATAAAGAAAAATTTGTATCATATATGCTCCTGTGACAAAAAAAAATATCACATTCCAACAATCACGTAAATTCATGAAGTACTTTTTTTTAATAAGTAAAATCATTTTTAAATGAATTTGAGTTTTTCCAATGTCTCCATGTTAAAAAATGGTTTTCTAAAATCTCACAATTTTGAAATTTTTGAGTTATTTCCCTTTATTTAAAGATGGCGGTGTGATATTGTCGCAGTTCATTTGATTACAAAATTTGATATTGTTTATAAAAATAAAGCTACTTGGTCAATTTACATGATTTTTAGTGTATTACATTTTCTTTTCGTCACAGGTAAGTAAATCATACAGATTTTTATTTATTATTATTTTTTTTTAATATGAGGTAATTCTGGACAAGCAGCAAAAGTTTACTCTCCAGATTGAAAAAAGTGAAGTGCATTCAGTATTAATTTTTGTTATTTTTCAATATATTATTTTTATATTTTTATATATACATATAATATAACGTGTCCGTAAATAATTTTATATATACATATATATATATATATATATATATATATATAGATATATATATATATATATATGTATAGATATGTATATATATACATATATATATACATACATATATATATATATATATATGTATAGATATGTATATATATACATATATATATACATACATACATACATATCTATACATATATATATATATATATGTATAGATATGTATATATATACATATATATACATACATACATATCTATACATATATATATATATATATATGCATAGATATGTATATATATACATATATATATATATATATATATATATATATATATATATATATATATATATATATATATATATATATTGGCAAAAATCAAGACAAAAATTTTAAATGAGAACATCATATTGTGTATTTTCTCATGCCTTACAATTGTTTCATAACTACTTGGACAATTTGAAATATTATATCATTTAAAAAATATTCTAAAATAGCTACACTTCAAACAGCTAAAATACACTATTTATACATATATGAATATATTCATAATCTCTATCAATCATCAAGCAATTTGACCTATCTACACACTACCCTTAAAGTTTTGTATTTTTATTATTTTAAGACGGCCTTCGTAATTAGTAATTGCCCCATTTTCGTATCTCTATTTTTAAATGATCAATTGATTTATTTCTTTATATTAATCCACTCTTCAAATTCTCGTTTATATCTAATGTTCGATTATTTCTTCCTCAATTTACAATAGTTTGGTATAAACTTTGCTTACATTTTACGATCTACTGATTAATTTTTGCTTAATATGTTATTTCCCAAGGGGGAACTATGATTAAAAGGCTGATTTAAATATTATTAATTAAAATTTATCTTCATACTATACTGGTTGTGCCAATAATTTAAATTTTAAATTTATCTTTTAAACTCTTACCATTATTTAATTATTCTATTTTTATTTTTTATCTTTCCTCTTTATGATCATCCATAAATTTTTTCGTTCTAAGGGAGATAACTCTAATTAATCAATTTTGATCAATTTACCAGTTTGTCGAAATTCCATGCATTAATACTTTGATTTTAATGTTTATTAATCACCTTTGTTTAGTTTTAAACTTATAATTCTAATTCTAACATTATCTTCTTTATAACAATCTCAGTTCAATTTCTTACTTAGTATTCTTCAACTTCATGTTTTGATTTAATACATTTTAATCTATCCTAAGGCTTGTGTTATTTTATCACCCATAACTATTATTAAAATTAAAATTCCTTTTATTTCCCCTATTTAGGTTATAATCATTTTAGTTTCTATACGTTAAGTTGATGATCTATTAATTCATTTATTTATTGCACCATATGTAAATCAGGTATTAAATGCAAGACGAAACAAAGTTTAAATAGTCTTTGATGTTTATTGATCTAGCGTCTGTAAAGTCAGCAAACTGAAACGAGATATTTTTATTTTAGTAATGAAGTCAGTTTCTTGCTTCTTGACAGTCTTCGTAAGACATATGTTATCATGTTGTATTCCAAGATTCATTGATGCATATATATTTTTGTGTTTTTTTTTCGTGTCTTTTTTCTTATTCTCTTACTTCCTACCTCGTTTTCTTCTCCCATCCTATCAGTCATAAAAATTATATCTCTCCTTGCTCGTTCGATAAATTTTTCCACTACCCAAATAGTTTTGTTTTTTTTTTGCTAAAACTTCCTCTTTGAAATCTTTGATTAAACTAGTTATCATAACTTTTTTTATTAGTCCTATGAATCATTTGTCTCTTTATCACTCAGTTAATTTTCACAAGATTATTTGAGAGAACATTAGTTAATCTAACCCTATGTATCGCCCACAACTCTTTTTATCTGTTAACGGCTCAGCCCCAGTTTGGCGAGAATATTCAAGACAATTTAGGCCTATTTTTGTCTTTTAAGGGCTCAGATTATTCGAGAGAGTTACGGTTGACACCTGACCCAACAGATAGAGGCATTACCTGTGCCCCTGACTTAATCGGATATCAATATCTTATCCCAAAATTATCTCATTTTATCCTTTTTGTGTCCCAATACAGTTTGTCCTATCATTTAACATTGACAGTTCTGCTATCTAATGCAAGCACTGTTTGTTCACACTATTTTCTAAGCTTCTTTGATCCAAAGTCCAGTCAATAACTTCCGATGACTAAGTTACATTGCATACCCGGGAAATTTGATTCGTTGTCCGAATTCTGTCAACAACTTTCGAACTATCTACAGAAAAGGCATCATTATTTACATTCTTCATCTCTATAACAGAGGACTATGAGCACCCCAAATGCTTAGTGGGCACTTATCCTTTTACTACAGTGGCCATGCAAGCTGCTGTGTCTTATCGTCATAAAGAGTTCAAAGAATAATTTCCTTCATGTAAATTGTTTTACATGATTGCTTTGCTGTCTTGCTTGTCATGTATTTCAAAATTAAAATGACTTAAAATTTTAATATTTCAGTGTTCAATATTCATCCAAATCCAAGTAGCAAAATACAAAAAAAACAGAGGCAAAATTATTTATAAGTCACTCAGTTTAGCCCGTGCTAAAAATGAGCATGTCTTTTTTTTTTTTTAGTTTCTTATAAAAAAAAGTAAAAATACAATGTCTTTATATTTAATATTTATTTTTCACAATGGAAGGATTAACAGTCAATTATAAACGACCCAAAAACTAAGAATAAAATTACTATTCTTTATAGAAATAAAGTCAGGCTTTTTAATATTTTTAGGACTTACTTTAGTACTTATATTCACTTTTCACCCATTATAATCGTTTAAACATTTATTCCAGTTTTACAAAACCGGCAGCCAAGTTTTTTTCAAATTTTTAAACTTTAATAATCCATAACAAACTTTAATAATCCATAACAAACTTTAATAATCCATAACAATAAAACTCGAGATACCACTTAAACAATCCAAACACAAACTTATAAAAATATGTTCAAGTCAAAATGGTTTTATTCTAACTTCCTCTCTAAAGCAGGACAAGCTATTTGCTACGTTAAAATGAATATGAAACAGTATATTTTATCATAGTGCATAACCGCCCCAGAAGACTAGAACATTCATCTTTAACACGCAAGCAACATTGATAGTAAACTATGGCCTCCACAAAACTAGAAAATATGACTGACAGTGGCGAAGAAAAGTAGTAAATGAGCAGACAAAAAGAAAAGAAGTGATTGGTGCAATATGTTTTTTTTTTTCAAGTTTTCCACTCTCGACCTGTTTTTTTTTTATGCTCCTCTTCTTTCGCAACTTCTTTCGCAACTTGTTCCGCAACTGCAATTTTCGTCTGAAAAGAAGGTATTCTTCCGCAACTCTTCTGAAAATCTTCTTCCGCAACTCTTGTTTCGCAACTGCAATTTTCCATAGTAATGTTTACTTTTCTTTCTTTTTTTATTTTATATTAACCCTTTTTTTTTTTTTTTTTGTAAAAGGTCTAGTCACGGCATCCAAAATAAATATATATATATATATATATATATATATATATATATAGCTGAAACCACTGTCAATAATTTTCCCCCACTCTTTATCTGTGCCTAAATCAAAACATAGATTCCACGAACAAAGCTTCTTTCTTAGAACTGCACGCCTGTGGAACTCTCTGCCGCTTGCCTGTTTCCCTCCTGACTTCAACTTGGATGTCTTCAAGTCCAACACAAACAAATTCCTGATGAACCGCCTCCTTAAGTAATGACACTTTATCATATCTCCAATACTAACTATTACTACGATACTATCCCATTGATTACTGTACGCGCAATAAGCCTTATCACCGACTGGCTTCTGGGCCTTGATAAGTGGTAACCTCCATGTAAATATATATATATATATATATATATATATATATATATATATATATATATATGTGCATCTCTCTCTCTTTCTCTCTCTCTCTCTCTCTCTTTATATATATATATATATATATATATATATATATATATTAACTTTGCCTATCTGTGTGCGTAATGGTCTCTACCAAACTGCTCTGTCAATTTTTAGTATACAGGCTTGAAACTTGATGTATAGAAGATTCGGACCTGTAAAAGAAATTCAATTTGTTTTTTAGCCGGTAAAATAGTTGCTAAGGGATCAAAATTGAAAACTGGAACTTGGCAGGCGTAAGTTGACTTAACATGTATCATCTATGCATGTGCAAATATACAGTTATAACTTAAAGTTGGTTAATTTGTAAAATTTTGATGTGTATATGGACTTAGCTCAGATGGTAGAGTATAATGCTGGACAGCTAAATGTTTCGATTTTAGTTGATGGCACCCAAGTAATTTTTTTTTTTAACTTTTGTAATCACTACTATATATTGGGTACAATATAATAATCAATAGAGAATCGGCTCTTTAGTACAAAGTACGAAATCTGCATAAATTAAAATATCATATTTTACAACCGGGCAACGCCGGGCGATATGCTGGTACAAGTAAAATGACTAAATTCCCGAAACTCAGTTTATATGCTCCCCTATTACACACCTTCACTCTTCTCCCAAAGACAACTATGAATCTATTATTTTTTATTTTATTTATTCATTCCGTCTAGACATTTTTGTCTGAGAAACCATTTCAGTGATATTTTTATTTGAGAAACCATACTGAAAAAACACCCAGCCATTTTAATGCAATGACTGGAAACCGTTTCTTTTGTAAGACTTTGCTAGACGTAGAATTAGCTAAATGAATACACGAAAGGTTTTATTTGTTTTCATTTATCATACGAACAAAACAGACTTCTTTTTATTTAAATCAAGAATACAATATCGGGGTTGAAATAATATATATATATATATATATATATATATATATATATATATATATATATATATATATTTCAATAAATAATATATATATTTCAATAAATAATATATATATATTATTTATTGAAATATATATATTATTTATTGATATATATATAATATTTATTGATATATACATATATATATATATATATACATACATATGTGTGTGTGTGTGTGTGTGTGCGTGTGTGTGTGTGTGTGTGTGTGTGTGTGTGTGTGTGTACTAGCAGGTCACCAGCCTTGCTCAGTTGTAAAATACACTTAAATATGATATTTTAATTTATGTATATTTCGTACTCAGTATTTTTTTTTTTTTAATTTTCACCCCAAACAAGGCACAGAGCCACTTTGAAGTAGGGGCTACCATCAGGGACATAAGTTGCGGAGATGTTATGAAGAGAGATAAGCAGCAAGATGTCTGTTCACATTACACTTGAACTTCTGCATGTCAGTACAGTTGGGAAAGCAGAATCCAGGAAGAGAGTTCCAAAGTCTAGCAGTTCTGGGGAAGAAACTATTGAAGTAGAAGGCTGTCTTACACCTAGGGATCTCTACTGTGAAGGGGTGTGATTTAGCTGCTTGTCAGGTTAGTCGGAGTATTTATGTCGAGGGGGTACAAGTGCTTCTAGTTCGTCAGAGCATTCACCATTAAAATACTTGTAGAACAGATAGAGGAATGCAACATTTCATTGATGGGAGAGAGGTTAAAGCTTAGATGACGGTTCAAGACCTATCAGGTTGGCGACTCTCTTTTGAACCCTGTCTATGAGCGAGAGACTAGTAGCAGATGCACCAGCCCAGATGTGACAACAGTACTCCATACATGGGTGAATGGTAGCCTTATAGAGGTACAGGATATTTTCAGGCATAAGTAGCTTTCTAGCACGGTAGAGAGAGCCTACCTTCTTCACAGCAGCCTTGGCAATGTTCTCGGTGTATCTGTTCCAATTCATGTTCCCTGTGGACGTTAAGCCGACGAGTTTAAAGGAAGTAACTTCAGGTAATGTGTTTTTGGCCATTGCTATTGGTGTTAGAGAAGGTTTCTTGTAGTTATTGAAGGAAACAAGTTTAGTCTTGGCAACATTGAATGTGACCATCTATTTTTGTCCCCATTTCACTATAGATTGGAGGTCTTCCTCTAGTGTTTCTGCCATTTCCTTAAACGTAGATTCCATGAACAAAGCTTATTTCTTAGAACTGCACACCTGTGGAACTCTTTTCTATGTGCCTGCTTTCCAGCTGATTACGATATGATCATCTTCAAGTCCAACGTAAACAAATTCTTGATGAGCCATCCCCTTAAGTAATCCAATTTACCAAATTTCCACTACTAACGATTACTATGTCATTGTCCCATTGACCACTGTACACTCTTTAACCCTTATCTTCAGTGCAGTACAGTGGTCAATGGGAAAATGACGTAGTAATTGTTAGTAGTGGTTTTAATTAAAAGATAAATAAATTTGTATCAAAACTATCATTTTATGAACGCCTGGTACAGACACTCATCCCTGAAGAGTTGAAAGAAAAATAGTGGTGATTAGGGCAATAATCCGAGAAAAATGTTATGTAATAATTTGTTATTTTATTAAAAGGAAATTGCAGAAACTTGAAAAACAATCAATAACCTCCGAGGAGGATGAGAACTCGGCGTTCCTCAAGGTTTGGCCATTTCTTTTTGTAATACATTAATACAGTAAAAATTACTCTAAATTTCGGCCCCACCTCTTCCCTAACTAATTCTTCATGTTGACACCGAAACGAATGAACATTATAAAATTAATATACCGATATTCGCCGATTTTGAAAAGCTTTGTGTCTGTGCCTCGTGTGGTTTATGACTTTTAGCTGAACACACAGGCAAGCACAGACTACTGTCTTTAATACAGGGTGCGTTTGACATGCGATCTTCCCAGTCGCGCTCATGAAGTTTCTAAGCAATCATTTACTCGTACGGATTGAACTGCATATCAGTGTATGGAATTCTTTTGACTGTTCGATCAGACAATGCCAAGATCAAAGCATGTTTGTGAGCTGAACGTGTAGCAGACTGAATAACAGAAAGTCTCACAGTTCCAATACTGTCTTGCGTTCGAACACTTCGAGGCCTTCCAGGTGGCTTTCTTTTAAGTGCCGAACATGTAGCTCTGAAACTTGCAACCCACAGCTGGATTGATTTTCAATCTGGAACAGCAACATGCCGTCCTAACTTGTGATGAACTCGGAAAGCTCTTTGTGTTGCAGTTACAGATTCACCATTGTTCAAAAAATATTTCTACAGTAAAAGCATGATGCGTACCAATCCAAACCCTATTACTTAATGAAGGCACCTGAAAAAGAAAATACAAGTTATTAGCTAAATGAAAACATCATTGACATTTGCATAAGTTCATTAGTAACATATAGTTGAAAGTTTAAATTGTGGGAGATATTTCTGCTGCACCCTGTAAAATAGAAGATTTTCAGAAATATAAGTGTATTTTTTATCGACATATTTTTACAAAATCAAACCTCGGAAATCAAAATAAGACGAAAATAATAAGACTGACAAATTTGTATGCGGTTATGTTTTTAAGAATTTAACTGGCGACAGCATCAACTAATGACCTTAGAAATTCAGTCAAGTGTTAGGTTGAAAATGGCAGACAATTGTTTGGTAACATTTTTTGCTGTCGTACTTACTATTGTTATTAATTGACTCGTTTGTCTGCAATGTCGAAAATGATGTCATACTTTGCTTCTCTTTTCTTTACAACTTTTTTTTATTAAAATCATTCGTCGTCTTATTTACAAACAATACTAATACTTCAAGTCAGCTGCTGCCTTGTATGTTGTCACTTGGTAAACTAATAGATATACCTTCTTCTTCTTCTTCTTCTTGTTCTTCTTGTTCTTCTTGTTCTTGTTCTTCTTCTTCTTCTTCTTTTTCTTCTTTGCAGTGACGCGGTGGATAAAGTACTTGGCTTAATCAATTGTTACGTTACACTCTCCACTCTTTGAAGGTTCTATTCTCAGTGCTGGCGACACTCAAAATACAATTGCGAATTAGTGAAGACTTCTACCCGATAATGGTTTACAGGACGAGAGCATGCTACCCCCCCCCCCCACACACACACTCGATGGATTAAATAAAGGGTTCCGTCCGAAATTCCGTGCAGATTCTAAAATTCAACAGAAAGATTCCCGAGTTCAACAAGATACACCAGAAGACTGTCGGAGATTACATCGACCGAACCGTTGTAAAAATAACACTCAAGATGAGACTATTAGTCTGAAGGGTCTAAATAATACACGGGGAGAAACAGTTTAATGTCTTTGTGACTCGTGCCATATCAAAAAACCATCGCCTAAAAAGTTCCTTTTTTTTCCTTCTAATAGAAACGCGGAGGAGGAGGCGAAGGTAAGCTAAGAAATAATTTCTATTATCCACTCATATTCTAAATCGGACACTAGGAGGAGGGGCTACCACCTACCACCGGTGCTAA
This sequence comes from Euprymna scolopes, assembly GCF_053919585.1. Classification (NCBI taxonomy): domain Eukaryota; kingdom Metazoa; phylum Mollusca; class Cephalopoda; order Sepiida; family Sepiolidae; genus Euprymna; species Euprymna scolopes. The sequence continues at coordinate 43,544,544 of NC_136503.1, forward strand.
ATCATACGAATTGATCTTGAATTTAGTTAATCACTCAACAACTCAGCAAAACTTAAATCTATGCAGTGGCCTGTTTAGCCAAGAAACTGAACGCAACTAGCGTCGAATGAAAGAAGAAACGAAAACAGGTTTCCACCCATAAATTCACGTGTATACATGCATTGATTCTTTTGACACGAAAGTTATGTTTTATTTGATTTAGGAGCACAGATAAACCATGATACTTGACTTTTGCCTTCAAACTTATATTCAAGCCAGAATTTACTTTCCATTCACAATTGTAAAACCTTCGTACTTTAAATTTTCAAAGTGCTATGATCATTAATGATTTTGAACTATAAGAAAATGGGAGTTGGGTAACTTGAGACCCAGGATTTGAAGGTATATATATATATATATATATATATATATATATATATATATATATATATATATATATACTCGGGTTTTTTTATATTCAAAAGTAATGGACTAATGAATTCAACGAGGTTGTTAGATAGTGCTCAATAAAAAGAGCTGATAATACTTGTTTATTGTTATATAAACATGCTCACATCCCGCTGCTACAAATAGCCACTTGTTTCAATCAAACAACAGATATCATCAGGCAGCGACTTGACTATTAAAAGTTCAATGAATAATGAATGGATTATTCATTGAACTTTTAATAGTCAAGTCGCTGCCTGATGATATCTGTTGTTTGATTGAAACAAGTGGCTATTTGTAGCAGCGGGATGTGAGCATGTTTATATAACAATAAACAAGTATATACACACACACACACACACACATATATATATATATATATATATATATATATATATATATATATATATATATATATATATACTAGCAAGGAGGCCCGACGCTGCCCGGGATGGAATGAGGATCGACGAATGTTTCACCCTCCCATATTTTTATTATTCTCATCGAAATCGGTTAAATCGACTATTTTTTTCAATCAAATCGATTGATTGTCTGCTCTGGTTGGAACCCCATCGCGGTGCATCGAAATGAAGCTTCACGTGCCTCATCGCTATGACTTAGTTCACAATACATTGTAGTCTACATTGCACCGTAGAGAACCTACTGTTGATTTTATAAAATTATTTTTTATATGTAATGGCTTGAATTAAAGTTTAAAAGGCAAAAGTAAAGTGTCATGGTCCAGTTGAGCTCTACACAAAAACACTAATTTCGAACACGTCTCTGTCATATCAAAGAACCTACTGTAAATTTTATATGTCTGGCCTTTCTACTTGTGCGGTGATAGTGGTTTAAATTTAAGTTTAAAATGAAAAAGTCAAGTATCGTGCTTCAGTTGTGTTTTGAACAGAAACACTCATGTCAAATGCATCCCTGTCATATCAAAGAACCTACTGTTGATTTTATATGTCGGGCCTTTCTGCTTGTGTAGTAATAAAACTTCTCAAATGCACTTGTTATATTAGTTAGGCATTAAGTTTGGTCAAAATCGCCTCTTCTTTTTTTCATCAGATTTTTTATTATCGATTTTTGATACTTATCAAAGACATTTCGATACAAAACCTATCAAAGAACACTGCCAGAAACATAAAGTACATTTGTGTGAAATTTCATAAAAATCGGTCCAGCCGTTTCGGGGTCCATAACTCTCTCTCTCTCTCTCTCTCTCTCTCTCTCTCTCTCTCTCTCTCTCTCTCTCTCTCTCTCTCTCTCTTTCTCTCTCTCTCTCACACACACACACACACACACACACACGCACATATGGCACACACAGTCAAGCATACACACACAGAGACAAATAGATAAGTCCCTTTTATAGCTCAATCGTAGTCAAGGATGACCAAAAGATTCTATTTTGATTAGTAGTTACTAAATCAAGATGTAGAGAAAGGCGCCACTTCTTTCAGATCCTTATCTTATAATGCTGAGTATTTAGCAATGAGGTATCAAGTATCATTATGTTTTTTGGGCACAACTCTACCAAAGACTGAACCCTGATCTCCTGGTCCATTAGCGAACTTCCTAACTGAATAGGCCAGTACACAGGTTAGATGATTGAATCTTTTTCATGTAATGGTTTTGTGAATTTAATTAAGTACTGCAAAGTCAAAAATTCTCTCTCTCTCTCTCTCTCTCCCCCCCCCCCGTCTATTTTTATCACTTCCTTCCACGTTTTCATTGGCCTGCCTCTGTGAACAAAACCTTCTACCTTCACTGTTCTACATCTATTGATTCAAGAACTATCATACTTTTTTCAATGTGACCATACACTCAAAATCTCCTGTTCTGCACACATCTCCCTATACTGTCCAAAGTTAATCTTTCTCTGACGTCATCAGATCTAAGCATGTCTTTAAGACTCACATTATACGCTCATCATATCATTTCTCCTCAACAACAGACAACGTATTTTTACAGCATCGTTTTTACTCAAAAGCCCCCTCACCCCCACAAAAAGAAATGCTTTAACTATGCTCATATATAGAAGAGTATATAAAAGTATGTGTTTGTAGTTAGACTACAGCTAAAATTCACTGTTAGAAGAGGGTAGTTAATTAAGGCAAGAAACGATTCTAAATATCGGTTGGCTAAATGAGTCCCCATTTTCGTCACAGCCACACAGAATATATAATGAATCAACCAAGATCATATGAACATATGACGCAACAAGCCCACCGGTAATTTTTTTTAATTGATATCCAAAATATTTTATATTATTCGTAGTCATCAATTCATCCCAATGCAAACACTAGCCATAAAGATGAAATCCAAGAGATATAGGACCATAGTTTTTCGTTTGTCAAGTCAAGTAAAAAAAAAAAAAAAAAAAAAAAAAACGCTCACTCATGGTGGTCGAAGAGTGTACGGCAGTATGAAGGTTGAAGGTTGTAGATGAGCAAGTGATCGCATCAGTGTTCACCCCAAAAGCTGTGTCGGGGGGGGGGGGGTAAGACCAGAAAACCGATTTGGGTTGGTAAAGAGCTGTACATAGTCAAAACTATTAATTAACTTGTTTTTGCCTCCACACTGGATTAGGTATTTCATTCTCGGACCGCTAAAATCAATATAGATTAGACCATTCCTGTAATGACCTGGTCCCTATTGACTGTGGTGTGATGATAGTTCTGTGCAGTTCTAGGAGGTCCACCCTCCCAGGCTTTACCTTCTCTCTTTGACAAGGGGTTAGTTTATTGCTAATCACATGAGGCGCTCTTACTAAGGAATGTCGACAGAGCTGCCCAAGCACTTTTTGCAGGTCAGAGTGCCCATCCTGTTGGTGGAGAGGATGACTTGTCAGTCCCACTTTCTGACCCTGGTGTCTAAGTTCTTGCACTGGGAAAGAACTAAAATCCCTCCGCACTGGAACCAGAGTGTAGTACCTGTTCCAACGTCGATCAGTGAAGGTGAAATTCTTCGAGACGTTTGTCTCAATTCACAATGTTCCTTTCATAGGAGCTGGATTTGTTTCAATTCAAAAAACGACCATGCATCTAACCATGCCCCCACCCCCACCCCAGAAAGGCAAGAAGCTTTGTCTATACTTTATTCTTTCGTTCTTAGATTCATTTTTCCCTCGCTATTTTGTTTGTAGGCCTAAAAGCGATACAATTTTTGTTTTTGTTTTTTACTTTGTCCTAGGTGTCTTCCCATCTGGTGATACGGTGATATTCATGTGTAGACCGAATCAGAAAGAGATCTCAACTGTGCAGGCCATTACACTCGCGATTCTTATCTGGATTTACTATTACCATTTCTTACCGTTCTTTGAACTTTACATGAATTACTCATTCTGATGACTTTACCATATAAGCGACTGGAAGGCTGAAAATTGATGAGGGCACTGCTTGCACCTTGACATTAACGAAACCTCAAACCGGATCCACAAAAATAAAGAAAGTTTAAAACTTTAAATAAAGGTGTTTTAAAGGAATATCGAGAGGAGAAATCTCGATTTAAAGAAAAGTAATCTCTTCCAAATTGCAGCAGACACAAATCGCAAAAACATTTTACCCGGAACTTAAAAATACATACACCATAATGGCCATGTTGCATTATTATCTCAGGAGTCCAAATTTACCAAAAAAATCAGAGCAAATTTTTGTAAAATTGATGACGTCATCATAATAACTCTGACGTCATTCTTAAAGCATTATTTATTTTTCAATACCTTACCTACATGCCTACAAAATTTTATGGCCATAACTTTAGTAGTTTTTGAAAACGAAAACATTGACTTTAAGACACCTGAGTACAAATTATGACGTCATTAAAAAATACTGACGTTATCAACATTCTTTTTGCCATGCAAAAATTATTCCTTCACGGATATTCTATGTATGTTTGTATGCTTTGGTGCTGTTTACTTTTTATTTAGTATTAAGGCTAAGAAGAAAAGATAAAGGCTAATAAAAGGAATAGATTGCAAATTGAACGATGAAGAATTTTATGGATTGAAAATGATTAATTTAATGAACCATGTTCACGAAATTTTCATTTGATATTAGGTACACGGAGAAAGAAAGGAAAGTCTTTTTGCATTGGTTATAGCAAAGCAATTCCTTGCTGTGGATATTATATGAGGAACCAGAGAGTTAGGTGCAATCAAGCGTCTTTTACGAAGATAGCAGTTGAGCAGAGAAAGACTAGCAACGTCTTTTTTGTGAGAAAGCGACTGTAGGGAACAGAAGAGATCACCGTCCACTAGATTACTAAGTCGATTTTGTACTCAGTCAAGGCAAGAGATGCTTATTAAAATAGAGTCGACAAATCAATTTTTAATATGCCGTTTTAAGTAAAGCAATATACGTACTTAATTGTCATGTCGAAAATAGTAAATACATCCAAAATTTACGACATTTTTTCGAGTAGAACAACTGCTATTGTGTTTTAAATAAAATGCGATTTTACCCAATTTTCTGTAAAAATTACTTTTAACTATACATAGCTTTCTATTGGATAAATTTTCGTAATTTTTGGATATATTAGTATTTTCGACATGATAGTTAAGTCCTAATATTGATTTTTTCTTAAAATGACATATTTAAACAATTGGTCTGTCGACTCTATCTTAATAAGCACCAGACAAGAAATACTGCCCTGAGCCGCATCTCTCCAGATGTACGTCATATTAGAACATATCGGACTCTTGCACAGGTAGAGAATTACATCAGGTGCCAGGTACTTTCTGGTGTAGTAAAATGATGCAATAGTTTTTCCAGCAACATTGGCAAGAAATTGGATATATAAGTTTTCTCTTTTAGATCTGGAACAGTTTCGTGATTCAGGAATTAAGCAATAAATAAAAGGACTAGATCTAATAGGGTACTAATATTTTCCCAAAACACAATCTTACGAACAATAAATTCCTTAACACTATTTTATGAAAAAAACATCTTCACAAAGTCCCTGAGCACACGTACACATGCGTACTAGATACAGATATTTAAAAATAAAATGCTTCCTTTCCCACCTAAATACACCGGGAAGTCTTCTTCATATGACAACCATTTCTTCTTAGCACCATTATCTATATAAATAACAATGTAAGTGTTCGTATGTTACTAATTGATAATCTAAAAACTACTTTAACGATTGCTTTGAAATTTTGTTATAACATTTTAATCGTATGCACGCGTATTTTTATATACTTAATGTAAAAAATATTACAATATTAAATTTTTTTTAGAAGTCGATGTTTCTTAAGACCAGCCGATCTACAACGAACGCAACGCTTTACCCCTCCCCCACTTCTTTAACATTTCTCTTTCGATGACCTTCAACTACAGGCATTCTTTAAAACGTTTTCTGTTAGTTTGTTTTTTCATCGAATTGCTTGTCGATAAAACATTAAATTTTCACGTAAACAAAATCGGCATGTGTTATTTTAACAACTTTTTATGATTTAGGATGATCACGTTGGCTCTTTTGAAAAGATTCGTTCGTTTACATACGAGAATTTTGGACGCTAAAACCAACGCTGTTTCAAAGTTTAAAACATTGATAACAACAACAATAAAAATTAAAAAAAAAAAAACATTGAATATTCTTTTTTGCCTTCCTGGTCAAACTTACGTTTTACATTAAAAAAAAAACAAAAACAAAATTAAATAAATAAAACAGGAAAATTCTACGACTATTGCGGTAAAAATTTTAATTTCCATTAGACAAAACATTAAAGGACATGTAGGCCCTCTTGCAATTTCGGGAAACAGAAATATGAGAAAGAAAATGGGACATAAGTTATGTTATACCGGTAGTAAGAATCCCACTTGACTGGATACTGAAATTGGCGTCATTTTATGAATAAAATGAAATATTGAAATTGACAATATTAGAAAACAATATATTTTTTATATTAAATGACTTTTATTAAATACAGGATTTTTTTTTTCAAAATGCAATTTGTTGTCAACTTGCATTTTCGATTTTCTAGAGATTTAATTAATCATTTTAAATTTTAAAATAAAGTAAAATGTTTCACTTTAAATAGCCAATCCAATTGTGTTACTTAAATATGACTTTAAGTTTTTAAAAATTATTTTACAATAATTCTTTTTTTATACTAATAATTATGAAATACTTAGAAATTAAGTTATTTTACAACTATTTCAATTTTTAAATTCTATCAATAATTTATAGTAATAACGTCAATTTCACTATTCAATCAAGTGGGATTCTTACTACCGGTGTAACATGACTTATGCCCCATTTTTCTTCCTCATATTTCTGTTTCCCTAAACTGCAAGAGGACCGAATTGTAATAAAAGAAAAAAGCGACTACTTTTTTTCACGACATAAATGATTTTTTTCAACTACTTAATTTACTGTAACAAAGTTATAACATTAATAACAAAAACTGTAAACTTTAAAACTACAAAAAAAGGGGGGAACGCGATGATACTTATGCAGGAATTAAATAAGAAACTGTTTTTAACTAAATATGTTCATTTACTTTTACGAATGTATCGCACGTATTTTTTCATATAAGTATATTTATTTTCATATTCTTTTAAATACATTTATTTACAGACACATTTTCACTGTAATTAATGAATGCAGATTATTCGTAAATTGTTTTTTTATATAAGCATGTTTACTTACTTTTATGAATGTATCGCATATAATTTTTTTTTAAATAAATATGTTTATTTTCGATATTTTTTTCATATTTATCATACTTACGTAATAGGGCATATTAAAAAATTATTTGGCATGAAAAACGTAAACATTAGTTCACGGATATTCTTATTTATTATATTTGAAAGCAATATTTTTTTCTTAAAAAATGTGCAAAAGTAAGCATGTTTATTTGTGTAAAAAAAAACGGTGCATGTTCATAATTGCACTTATTAACAAAAACAGAGATACAGAAAAATCTTTATGATGTACGTATTTATCACCGAACAAAATTGTCATATTCCAAAAACTATGTAAATTGATCAAGTCGTTTTTTACAAAGAAAATAAAAATTACGACTTAGCGATTTGGTTACTAAACTATTATACATAATGCTGAGTACACCTCAAATTGAGTTATCTCTCCTTTATTTATTTCATCAGATTTCATCATGCAGACGAAAACACTACAACTCGCTGAGCCGTAAAATGTGAGTTTATTGAAGTAAAAAAAAAAACTACTTGACGTGATTTTTTTTTTTTTAGATATTTCATTTTCGTTCCGTGACTTATACAGACTTTTAAGTGCAATTCAAGACTTACCGCAAAAACAAAAAAAAACTTTGTCATATTATTTCCTTTTTAAAAACTCATCCAATAATATTTTTGCATTCTTTTTTCCTTTTTGTTAATGAATTATTATCGATCTCCCATTTAACTTTGTTGGTTTACTAATTTTCTTTTTAATTTATTCTGATTTTAACTGACTTACAGGCGCTCTTCTGGGATATGACTCTAACTCTGTGGTCTGAATTATGGTGGGCTTAAATAACAGACGTGCTTTAAATGTTTTCTTTTCATTTTTTCCATCGATTTATTATCGATAAGCGACTAAACTTTCATCAAAATTATCGGTTAAATTTATTAATTTAACATTTTTAGTGCGTGCTCACATACATGCCCATAGTAAAACCAAACTCCCATACTTTTTCCTTTTGTCTTTTGTAACCCTCAAGAGTTTACAATTTTCTTTTCTTAATTAAAATGCCCCGAAGAATATGAGACTTAGGTCGTCGTACTCGCAGAGTATAAGCAGCACGGCGTCTAGTTGTCAGTCAAACGGGCATAGAATTATTCCAACAGATTTGTCATTTCAATTTAAGAGATTGCATTTCCTAATTCGATTGGTGTTCGCAATCACCATCAACAAAACTTAAGGAGAGATTTTACAATTGTGTGGATTACATTTACATACTGATTGCTTCTCACACGGACAATTATATGTTGCGTTTCTTACAGTCGGCAAACAGGACAATCTCTACATCTGCACAGAAAATGAAACACTAAAAAATATTGTGTATCCACAAGTATTGAGAAATTAAGTGCATAAGAAACATGAATTTTCTCTTGTTTTTTTTGTTGTTGTTGTTGTTGTTGTTGTTGTTGTTTTCATTTAATCAAATTGAGCCACAGCAACGCGTTGCCAGGTGCAGCTAGTTATCAATAATTATTAGAAATGCCATTTAATTTCACTCACAAATGTATTACTTTTACTTTCAGTTTGCTATGTAAATTCGATGTTCACGACACACCATAATGTAATCTATCAGGTTTTTCTCATTTGTACTCGTTTACATTGAAACACTAATTTTTATTTTTATATTCTTGTCAGCACTTAGTATGTTGATTGCTTGGAAATGCCAGGTACCACAAGTACACTCCATTTGAATACCTAATGGAGAGAACTTGAATGCTTACTGGATACTATCCTCAAGTGTCTAAAATCTCTCTGTACACGGATTTGTCAGAATAACCTGGCATAAGGATACTTTCTCCTACATGTTCATCCTGACTAACTATTCAAAATCGCATAGTATTCGCGGTCAAATAAGAGCTCCTCTGTATGAATAACCCACACTGGCCTTTATAAGGAATGGTGCACCTTCTCCAAGTGATGCTACCTCAAGTAACAGCATGTAGCTGGGTACTCCACCAGACTAGATGAATTCTTGTCCTGGAATCTGGCAAGATCAAAAGACCACAAGAAAGATATACTGTAACATATTTAAATGGGCAATTGGAAGGGGGGAAATTATGTTCACAACTTTTTTACAAACTCAGTGTTTAAGAGGTAAAGGGGAATTTTAATAGAATAGTCGAATATCTATGTATCTCATATAGAGATCAAATGTTAGCCCAAAGAAAGGAGCCCCTTGATTTCTGAGAACTTCGTATGAAGTAAAATGAAATACACACGCGCGCGTGCGCACACACACACTTTTAAGCTGTTTGTTAATAGTTACAACAATTTCTTGAGTATTTTCGTCACTCTATTTACAATCTCTGTTTCTCTCTCTCTCTTTCTCTTTCTCTCTCTCTCTCCCTCTCTTTCTCTCTCTCCCTCTCTTTCTCTTTCTCTTTCTCTCTCTCTCTCTCTCTACACACCCACGAAAAACAGTCCAAGTCCTTGAAGTCCTTGACACACGTCAGGGGAGTGACTCAAGTATTTACAATTCATGTAGTGGTCCGTTAACTCCAGTAGATGACTAAAACCTCAACACTTCCATGCTTGATGAACTCTCAAAGCAAAGTTCTCAGCAAGAAACATTCTGGCCTATTATGAAATAAGAGGTTAATGTAGTTTGCTTGAAGCATTGTTTAATGTGTATATAAAAGAAAATTAGGTCTATAGAAGGCAAAACAATGTAGGGATAGACTCAAACTGAATCAATATATAATGGCGGAACAGAATATGCAATTTCAGCCTTATTATTTCACGAGTGTATTGAATCGATAGTGTTGAAACTGCATAACCTTAATTTGAGTCTATTCGTTATATCTCTGCATTGTTTTGCCTCCTTTAAAACTAAATTTCTTCTATTCTTAAAGCTTCACTTCATACTGATTGTCAAGTCTCAACACCTTTATCAAACAAATATTTTGTTTTTATAACTTGATACGCCTGCTCGTTTCTTTGTCATCTATTCAAAATATTGATCATAATTTATATTCAATGCCGTTAAGTGCATTTAACCTAGGTTATGTAGTATATTACTTGATTTACAAAAGGAGTGATTCAAAGAAGCAGCGCAAAGTGCAGTAACTGTTCTTATAATACATTTTATCTTGTTTGTTCTTCGTACAGTGAAGGAGAAAAAATTTGTTCTTGCTCAGTAAAGGAGAAAATTTTTGTCCTCGGTCAGTGGCAGAGAAAATTTTGTTCTTGATCAGTGAATGAGAAAATTTTGTTCTTCGTCAGTGAATGAGAAAATTTTTATAAACTGGGGAAATTTTTAATTTTTATCCCAATTTATAGTTTCTCCGTGATTATTATTATTACATCACTTAAACTAGCATTCTTCGAAAAGGGATCAATCGATTTGTCCGTCCTTCTAAATCTAATGCATAAGACCTCATAAATATTTTTGTTCCTTTGAAAAGCTTTTAATCAAATTAGGCATAAGAAAAAACCCAAATGTTTAAAGCCATTTTAACCAGAAAAAGTTAAAAAAAAAAAAAAAGAAAGAAGAAGAAAAAAAGAATTCTGGTGCTACCAGATAAGGTTTTCTGAAAATATCGGCTTCATGACCAAACATTGATGTTATTGTTTTTTACCTTTCCCTTTGCAAAACATGCTGCGCAAAGCCAAAACTAAAAATAACTTTTTTCTCTACAAAACAACCAAACCAAACACCATGAATAAACATTTGAATATATAAAAAATTTGAAGCATAAAACCTTTTCCCCAAATGATTGACCACAAAAAGTGTTGATATACCAAAACGAAAACAACCCAACTTAACACCATGAATAAATATTTGAAGATATAAAGAAATTGAATTCGAGGATAAAACCTTTTTTTTTCTTCTAAAATTACCGGATTCGACATAAAATAATCCAGAGAGGGTTGATATGACGTAAAACAAACCAACCAAACCAAAGAAAAGAATACGGTCCACAGAGACTCTTTGAAAAGAAAGGAAAATGTTAATATTGACTGAAGACAAGAGTAGCAAAAAAAGACGGAAAAGGAACACTAGTACAAGAGAGACTTTCATCAAACTAGTCTCGAAAAGATAGTTGTATTGGTTTAATTAAATCTTTTTTATCTACAGCGACTTTGTTCCAGTTTTTTTTTTTTTTCTATGATTTGTAAGCAAGCACTCTTTTTTGTTATTCTTGACTAGCAGGGATTGTCCGATCTTTCTCAGCCTTGTCCGGCCATCAAATATGTTTAAATATATTTTAATTCATGCAGACTTCGTATTTATTATTAAAGAGCCAATTCTCTATTTATAGTACAGATTTTAAAAAACGACTTGGGTGCCATAAGCTAGAATCGAAACCAAAGCATTTAGCGCTCCAGTCGTGTTCCTTACCGTTTAAGCTATTAACAGATAAGAAAGATTTAAAAGCAAACCGCTTCAAACTATGAATGTATTTGCATATGCGCAAAAGTAATAGAAATATGCCGGCAAGTTGAAATGAACATTTTGCATTTCAACTTGCCGACATATTCCTGTACGCATTATTCATCCATCCAAACAAAAAAATGTACTCGTTATAAACCACCCTTGGTGTATGATTACTATTTCTTGTTAATCTCAGTGTTATATGGCCAGTAGTTCAAGAGTTTATTGGTTAAATATTTACACACGCATACATGTACTATTTTTTTATGCAGATTAATGAACGAAAATACAGTTACCATTTATTTATCATTCATTTTATCAAAGAATATCGATTTAAGAAACTACCTGTTATGTTTGTTTTTTGTTTTTTTTATTGTTTGAATTGAACTTTATATTTTTTATTTTTACTAATTAGTTATCAAGGCCAAGGGTCACTGAAGGATAAAGGTTTGTGTCAAGTGGTCAGTGAGACCAACACCTTGATGATTGGAGACGATGGTTGAAAGTAAGCCAAATTTGATTATTTAAAAAGACGGCCCAACAAGAATTTGCTAGCATTGAACTTGAAAACGATCATGTTGTGGTCAAATGGGAAGCAGTCCCGTGATATTGTATTCCACAGACGAGTAGTCCATGGAAAGAAACTTTGCTCATGAAAGGTCCGTTTAGCTCCAGACACACATAGGAAGAAAGGAAAATTATTTACAGATTGTAGCTAGAGCAGCACCAAGCATACAAATAGTGATAGAGTATAGACAAACTAACAGCCTTTTTTCTTACGTTTCTGAATTTTTTTAGATGAGGATTGGTTATTTGTATTATTTGGATTTTTCGGACTACTGTTCTCATCTGGAATGATATTTTCACAACGTTTCAGTCGATGTAACCTACGGCCTTCTTCAGGTGTATCTTGTCGAACTCAGGAATTTTGACAGAATTTCAAATAGAACCCTTTATTTACTTCACGGGGGTAGCATGCTCTCGTTCTATCAACCCTGACTGGATGAACCACTGCCCACAGGTCCTTGCGGACCCATAGCACAGTGGTTTGAGTATTTGGAAAAATCAATTGTAAAAGTGATTTTCTCCTGAAGGTTGACGGTTCAATTCTCAGTGTGAGCAACAGAAAATACGATTATAAATTACTTAGGATCTCTACCCAGTCAACACTGTGAAAATGACACTTAAGCTGAGTACAGTAGTCCGAAAAATCTAATTAATACGAACATCTTTTCTTGGAAGGAAGAGGCTGTAGAAAAGAGAAAAGACCCGCCCCCCCCCACTAGATTTCCAAGTCAGTTTTGTACTTTGTCAAGGCAAGAAAGAATGTTCTAAGCGGCAAAACTCTATATATGACAACAGCACTTCATCTTAGAATGTATCTGGTTCTTTAGATTTGTCAACATAACTTCGCTTTGAGAAATAAAAGCGATTTTCTTTCAAATGTCGATAAAACTAAATCAAATTAGTGCAAAGATTCAATTTTTAACAATGTTATTATCTAACATTTGAGGTTGTTTTTCATTTATTATTATGTTTATATTAGATTTCTATTGTTACGCAAAAGTCGGATTTTGTTAACGATCACAAAATTACGACAATACACCCATATATATGAAAATCCAAAATAATATCGCTGTCATTACTATTAAATAAAAGGAATTGTGTGTGTGCGCGCGCACGCGCGTGTGTGTGTGTTCCCAATGGACTCTGAAATGCTGGGTCTATTTTTATGAAATTTAACACAAATGCACTTTATGCATCTGGCAGTGTTCTCAGATAGGCTTTGTATCGAAATGTCTTTAATAAGTATCGATAATCGAAATAATTCGATGAAAGAAATAACAGGTGATTTTTATCAACGTTAATACTTTATACAGCATAACATCGCAAGTGCATTTGAGAAATGTTATTACCACACAAGCAGAAAGGCCCCCCCTATAAAAATCAACAGTAGGTTCTTTGATATGTTGGGGATGCGTTCGAAATGAATGCTTCTGTTTAAAGCACAACTGAACCATAATATTTGACTTTTTCATTTTAAACTTAAATTCAAGCCATTATCATCGTACAACCAGAAAGGTCCGGCATATAAAATCAACAATAGGTTCTTTGATATGACAGAGGCGTGTTCGAAATTAATATTTCTGCTTAGAGTGCAATGGAACCATGATACTTGACTTTTGCATTTTAAATTTTAATTCAAGCTGTTATGTACAAAATAATTTTATAAAATCAACAGTAGATTCTTTACAGTGCAATGTAGACTACAATATAGTGTAGACTAAGTCGCTGCAGAGAAGTGTGTAAAGCTTCCTCCCCGTGTACCATGATGAGTCCTGAACTAGAGCAGGAAATTAATCGAATTGATTGAAAAATAGTCAATTTCACCGATTTCGATGGCAATAAAAAATATGGGCGAAAATATGGGAGGGATCATCATTTAATTCCAGGAAAAGTCGGATCTCCCTGCTAGTATTCAAATGAATTGAAAATAAATTGAGATAACAACTGATAACAGGTTGATTGGAAGTAACTTCCTCTTATTACTTGCATATAATTTATTATGCAATTTACTATAGAAACTGTGAAGGCAGATCACTGGCGTCATAATCAGTTTTTTTTGTTTTTTTTTCAGTAATTGGAGGTCACCAGCTTTTTTTTTTTTTTTTTTTTTTTTTGGTACATGAAATTCAGCAGGTTTTTTTTTTGTTTTTTTGTTTTTTTGGTACGTGGAGCTCATCAGCTTTGGAAGGAAATCCATTTAGGGGAAGGTAAAAACTTAATTTCAAACCTCAGTTGTCTTGTGGAATACTCACCAATAGAAAAATGTTTCAAGAGAAAACTTTGAGGAAAACTCCAGAATAGAGCCTCTAAGCAGCTCAGCGTTATCTACAATTCCATTCTACCAGCTCCTGCAATGCCAAACTGCAATAGTCTTGTAGTTCCTTTGGATTAATCAGTGACATGGACAGGGCAACATGCTATGTGGGCAATAGCATGTCTTCCATATCAAGCTGCCCAGACTAGCATCTAACAACACCCAATCAACAAATTTACAGCCTACAGTCTGGAGAGGATGCTTCAGCTTTTACCAATGACCTTTGCGACAGAGACTGACACTCCCACAAGCGATGTTGTTCCAGCCAAGCAGGTAGATAGGACATATAGGCTAAGGATATGTCACTTACAGCCGATCTATTACTAATGCTATTACTATTACTGAAATATCATCTTTACGAGAAATGAATGTAAGAAAATGTATAGTATGGAATTTTATTTAGAATACAATATTGGCACCAGCATTCAATACCAGCTTCCTGGCGAATTTTATTTTTCTCCTTTTACTAGTTAATCACTGCTTATCAAGGCTAAAAACAGCTCAAGGATATGTATTAATGAGATAAGTAAATTGACAGTTGAATGATGATTAATAAAACGAAAGGATTTGAAATTACTACATATAATCAACTCAAGAAACAGCCTATCCAAAAACAGCAATTCTTCTCCCTTTATCAGAGACATTGCTTATGGAATCAAAGGACTAAAGAATAAAATAGAGAGAGAACAAAAGTTACGAAGCTGACTAGGGTTTACTTTTACTCTCCATTCAAGTATCCCAGAACTGCCATAAAATAGCTAAATTAAACACGAGCAACTCATAATAGAACTTCAAAGTTCTCCTACAAACAGCTCTAAGTAGCTGACCAATTATATTCTACACTAGCGGGACCTGTGGAAATGCCACAGGGGACTGATTCATATGTAATATATTAATGTTGGCATTCTGTAGATATTCAACATAAATAGAGACGCTCTGATATTATTGTAGCTATTTTATTTAAAACTGAAAAAGTATTCATCGAAGCTAGTAGGGATGCTCAGTATAGCCAGATCGTAAAATACACTTAAATATGATATTTTAATTCTTACAGATTTCGTATATATTATTATAGAGTTAATGTTCTATCGATTTTTATATAGTATAAAGTTGCGATTTTAAAAATAAAACATATATCTATATGACTTGAGTCCATCAGCTTGAATCGAAACCGAATCCTAAACTTATGAATATATATATATATATATATATATATATATATATATATATACTTTTAGTTCCTTCAGCTATAATCAAAACCGAAACCAAAACTAATGAAGAATTCTTGATAAAATTATTTATAAAAAATAGATTACTAAGGTGCCATCAGCTAAAACTGAAACCGAAACCAAGACTTATGAAGAATTCTTGATAAAATTATTTTTAAGAAATAGATTATTGGTGCCATTAGCTATAATCGAAACCGAAACCAAAAGGAATTCTTGGCAAAATTATTTAAAAAAAAAATAGATGACTTAAGTGCCATCAGCTATAATCGAAACCGAAACGAAAACTTATGAAGAATTCTTGGTAAAATTATTTATGACAAGAAATGGAAGTACATAACAATTAAACATTGTTAGCATGACACAGAAATAACATACGCTATCGTATTAATATATATAGATAATTTTTATGCCAAGTTTAGTTTCTGTCTCATCGCCACAATATTGCAACCTTGTGCATGTTTTACAATTAATTGAATGGAATGTACTTCAACAAATTTGTTGCACTAATTTCCCGTTGATGTAAATAGGTCTAACCAACCCTATAAGCAGCAAAATCCCACCTTTTCACTGTAGAGGCTCCCAGATGCTGGAAGATTTCCTACTATAATAGCTTATTTCATTGAACTGCTAGCCTTTGGAATTTTCTCCCTGCTCCCTGTTTCCCTGGCTGAACTAACCTGCAGAAATTTAAATGTAATGTGACCAAACTTCTTGCTGCACAACTCCTCAATTAGGATGTCTCTATAAATATGGCTCCTAATTCATAGAACCTCCTTACATCTCATTGGCAATGTGCCTGGGTTTTGGGTGAATAAATGTAAAAAATGTTGGTGTTTGTATAGAACAAACTGGGTTTGAACTCGGAACACTCAGCACTTCAGTTCATCTCATTAACCACTACCAGCATAGACTATTGACTCGCTGTGCCATGCTCAAGCTCTGTTGTTGAGAGTATCATTTTTGTTAATTCCTTTGAGAAAGGTATGATTCCTTCTGTTCCCCCTTCAACTATGGTTTAAATAGTAATGTCAACTATTAAGGCAATAAGTGTACAAAAACTCCAAAAGAAAACTAAAAGAAAACTAATAGAAAACTAATAGAAAACTAATAGAAAACTAAAAAAAAACTAATAGAAAACTAATAGAAAACTAATAGAAAACTAAAAGAAAACTAAAAGAAAACTAATAGAAAACTAAAAGAAAACTAATAGAAAACTAAAAGAAAACTAATAGAAAACTAAAAGAAAACTAATAGAAAACTAAAAGAAAACTAAAAGAAAACTAAAAGAAAATTAATAGAAAACTAATGGAAAACTAAAAGAAAACTAATAGAAAACAAAAAGAAAACTAATAGAAAACTAAAAGAAAACTAAAAGAAAACTAATAGAAAACTAATAGAAAACTAAAAGAAAACTAATAGAAAACTAATAGAAAACTAATAGAAAACTAAAAGAAAACTAATAGAAAACTAAAAGAAAACTAATAGAAAACTAATAGAAAACTAATAGAAAACTAATAGAAAACTAAAAGAAAACTAATAGAAAACTAAAAGAAAACTAAAAGAAAACTAAAAGAAAATTAATAGAAAACTAATGGAAAACTAAAAGAAAACTAATAGAAAACAAAAAGAAAACTAAAAGAAAACTAATAGAAAACTAATAGAAAACTAAAAGAAAACTAATAGAAAACTAATAGAAAACTAATAGAAAACTAAAAGAAAACTAATAGAAAACTAAAAGAAAACTAATAGAAAACTAAAAGAAAACTAATAGAAAACTAATAGAAAACTAATAGAAAACTAAAAGAAAACTAATAGAAAACTAAAAGAAAACTAATAGAAAACTAATAGAAAACTAAAAGAAAACTAATAGAAAACTAATAGAAAACTAAAAGAAAACTAATAGAAAACTAAAAGAAAACTAAAAGAAAACTAATAGAAAACTAATAGAAAACTAAAAGAAAACTTAAAGAAAACTAATAGAAAACTAAAAGAAAACTAAAAGAAAACTAAAAGAAAACTAATAGAAAACTAAAAGAAAACTAATAGAAAACTAAAAGAAAACTAATAGAAAACTAAAAGAAAACTAAAAGAAAACTAATAGAAAACTAAAAGAAAACTAAAAGAAAACTAATAGAAAACTAAAAGAAAACTAATAGAAAACTAAAAGAAAACTAATAGAAAACTAAAAGAAAACTTAAAGAAAACTAATAGAAAACTAAAAGAAAACTAAAAGAAAACTAATAGAAAACTAATAGAAAACTAAAATAAAACTAATAGAAAACTAATAGAAAACTAAAAGAAAACTAATAGAAAACTAAAAGAAAACTAATAGAAAACTAATAAAAAACTAAAAGAAAACTAATAGAAAACTAAAAGAAAACTAATAGAAAACTAAAAGAAAACTAATAGAAAACTAAAAGAAAACTAATAGAAAACTAAAAGAAAACTAATAGAAAACTAATAGAAAACTAAAAGAAAACTAATAGAAAACTAAAAGAAAACTAAAAGAAAACTAATAGAAAACTAAAAGAAAACTAATATAAAACTAATAGAAAACTAAAAGAAAACTAATAGAAAACTAAAAGAAAACTAATAGAAAACTAATAGAAAACTAATAGAAAACTAAAAGAAAACTAATAGAAAACTAATAGAAAACTAAAAGAAAACTAATAGAAAACTAATAGAAAACTAAAAGAAATCTAATAGAAGTTCTAGGATGCTATAATTTTTATCAGTGTCATTGAAAAAAATTTGTCATTTTTTATTTTTATTGGGTCAATACTTCCTTAGCTGAGAACCACTTAAGGATGAGGCCTAATGAGAAGAAACGATTTCCAGGGAAATATTACAGGAGGAATATTAACATTGATCAATGGTATGAATGTAGTTTGATCGCTTGTAGGACGACTCATGACAACAACTTGTTAATATTGAATGTGAAGACAACCAAGTTGTAATCAAGAGGAAAGAAGTAATGTGATAATGTGTTCTACAGACCGAAAATCCCTTGCAAAGAAGGTCTTTCCACAGAGAAAAGAAAGACTATTTTTGTTGTGGTAGAAGACGAGTTCTTTGCTGTGAATATCTTACAATGAGAAATCAAATAAGATGGAATGATTGCGAGTCGAAAGACAAGAAATGAAACTGCTAACAATGATCAGCAGCAGCATTGCTTGGAGTGGCATTGGTTGTCAAACTTGCAAAGAATCTGATAAAAGAAAGAAGAAAAGACAAATAAACAATTTGTGTTGAATGGAGATTGTATAATGAATGGTTTTTAATTAAATATTGTGTTTCGGAATTAATTAACTGAAAAAAAAAGAAAAAACGATATGCCTTAGCATCAACAAAGAAAAGCTATGCAGACTATTGGTAGATTTCCTAGATAACACCATCAATGAACCACAATAAATGGCTAACTAAGAGGATTCAGTTGTATGCATTGCAATTGTGGTTAGCTCGGCAATATCCAAAAAGAGTTCCTTTGTATGGACACCAGGACATGCTACTGGTCCAGAAAATATAGGTATATTGTGGTAACGATCTTAAATTTAACAAATGTTAACGTTTCTTACTGCCTCTACAGATATTTATTGATGCATATACCTCGTGTCCTAAACAGTCAGAATGTCTGCCTTAAATAGTCTCCACTTCTTGTATATTCATTCGAGGGAAATAACTCATGCACTATATGAAATATATGTAGTATATGTCTACAAGAGGATGGGATACAGGCCCAAATGTCCATTCAGAGTGATTATCTCCATCTTATTGCAATGTTAACATTTATTGAAGTAAAAGTAAAAAAAAAAAGGGAGTACTACTCTCATATCTAGGGAGGTGCCATTGGGAGCACTCTTTCTTGCCTTCCCAGAGTAAAAACAAAAACGAATTCACAATCTAATAAGGATATCTTTTCTCTTCCCGACAACCTCTCTCTACTGTATTGTTATGTTTGTGGCAGGTGTTCAACAAAGCTCCAATCTTCCCACCACCCTGTAAAACATTCACAGCAAGAACTTGTCTAGCTACAACCATAGAAATGAACTTTCCTTTTCTCTTTCCCTCGGGTGTTCAGCATATCTTATGAATCCAAATATTCTACTGTTGGCATTGGTTTCTCCGATTTACATTGAGTAGTTACAGCAGGGACTATGTGAAGGTTGCCAATATCCTAAGTGAAAATAATTTTTTTTTGTGAAACGAACTGGATTCGACCTTGGAACACCTAGGTTGTAAGTCCATGTCATTAACCACTTACCCATCGTCACTTCCCTCCCAGATGTTGATAAGTGGTAATTCATTAATGAAAAAAAGCAAAAGGAAAATATCTTTTAAATAAAAATTACTTTTTAATAAAAATTGAGAAACGCCTTTTTGGAATACGAGAGAGCGGCAATATGCACAGTAACCAGATTTTTTGGAACATTAAAAACAGCAAAAGCTTTTTGACTTAGAATGTGCTTTATGTCAAATTGATGATTAAATATGGTTATATATGTTCTCATTTTTTCATTAAATACTAATTCGTATAAATCCCCTAACTGTGCATCGAATTGATACCATAATGCTTAGTTCGCTTCATCTTATCATAACAAAGGTCCATACAAAATTTCAGTCAAATTGACCAAGTAGTTTATGAGAAAAAGTTGATCAGACAGACAGACTAATAGAAATATAAATTAGATAATGGCGTGTAATGTACATATGTTCAACCTAGCAAGTATAATTTCACATAAACCTTGGCCTACATAGACAATGTAACAATAGCTCTGGGTCAGAAAGTATTTGAATGCACATGTCAACGCAAAATATAAATGCAAGATATTCATTCAACATGAAACAGAAGATAAACATAAACTTCTGTAAGCATTTCTAAACAGACCAATAATAATATTCAGAATTAAACTTGGATTGATTAAAGAGGAAGGACATATAATCTGTTATGATTGCGTCTTATCCAATCCAATCATAACAGCTGACTTTTTCAGGATATGTATCAACTTTCGTGAATTAGCACAGTAATCAGCTACCAAAACAAGATCATTAGTGTAATCGTTGATAAAACACGACCAAACATAAGAATACAAAAACACAACCAAGCATAAAAACACAACTAAACATAAAAACACAACTAAACACAAAACACAACGAAACATAAAAACACAAACAAACATAAAACACAACCAAACATAAAAACACAACCAAACATAAAAACATCACCAAGCATAAAAACAGAACTAAACACAAAACACAACGAAACATAAAAACACAAACAAACATAAAAACACAACCAAACATAAAACATGACCAAACATAAAAAAATGACCAAACATAAAAACAAAACTAAACACAAAAACACAACTAAACATAAATACAAACCAAACATAAAAACATGACCAAACATAAAACACAACCAAACATAAAAACACAACCAAACATAAAAACACAACTAAACACAAAACACAACGAAACATAAAAACACAAACAAACATAAAACACAACTAAACATAAAACACAACCAAACATAAAAACATGACCAAATATAAAAACAGAACTAAACATAAAACACAACTAAACATAAAAACAAACCAAATATAAAAACACAACCAAACATAAAACACAACCAAACATAAAAACATTACCAAACATAAAAACACAACTAAACATAAAAACACAACCAAACATAAAAACACAACTAAACATAAAAACACAACCAAATATAAAAACGCAACTAAACATAAAAACATGACCAACCATGAAAACACAACTAAACATAAAAACACAACTAAACATAAAAACATGACAAACCATGAAAATACAACTAAACATAAAAACACAACCAAATATAAAAACACAACTAAACATAAAAACACAACTAAATATAAAAACACAACCAAATATAAAAACACGACCAAACATAAAAATACGACCAAACATAAAACACAACTAAACATAAAACACGACCAAACATAAAAACCAACCAAAAATAAAAACATGACCAAACATAAAAACACGACCAAACATACAAACACAACTAAATATAAAAACACAACCAAATATAAAAACTCAGCCAAACATAAAAATGATCAAACATAAATACTCAACCAAACATAAAAACACAACCAAACATAAAAAACAACCAAACATAAAAACACAAGCAAACATAAAAACACAAGCAAACATAAAAACATCACCAAACATAAAAACGCAACTAAACATAAAAACACAACTAAACATAAAACACAACTAAACATAAAAACACAAGTAAACATAAAACACAACTAAACACAAAAACACAACTAAACATAAAACACAACTAAACATAAAAACACAACCAAACATAAAAACACAACCAAACATAAAAACACAACCAAACATAAAAGCACAACCAAACATAAAAACATCACCAAACATAAAAACACAACTAAACATAAAAACACAACTAAACATGAAACACAACTAAACATAAAAACACAACTAAACATAAAACAAAACTAAACATAAAAACACAGCTAAACATAAAAACACAACTAAACATAAAAACACAACCAAACATAAAAACACAACTAAACATAAAAACACAACTAAACATAAAAACACAACCAAACATAAAACCACAACTAAACATAAAAACACAACCAAACATAAAAACACAACTAAACATAAAAACACAACTAAACATAAAAACACAACCAAACATAAAAACACAACTAAACATAAAAAACAACCAAACATAAAAACACAACCAAACATAAAAGCACAACCAAACATAAAAACATCACCAAACATAAAAACACAACTAAACATAAAAACACAACTAAACATGAAACACAACTAAACATAAAAATAAACTAAACATAAAACACAACTAAACATAAAACACAACTAAACATAAAACACAACTAAACATAAAACACAATCAAACATAAAAAACAACTAAACATAAAAACACAACCAAACATAAAAACACAACTAAACATAAAACCACAACTAAACATAAAAACACAACTAAACATAAAACACAACTAAACCTAAAAACACAACCAAACATAAAAACAGAACGAAACATAAAAACACAACTAAACATAAAAACACAACCAAATAATGAAAAAAAGCAAAAGGAAAATATCTTTTAAATAAAAATTACTTTTTAATAAAAATTGAGAAACGCCTTTTTGGAATACGAGAGAGCGGCAATATGCACAGTAACCAGACTTTTTGGAACATTAAAAACACAAAACACAACGAAACATAAAAACACAAACAAACATAAAATCACAACCAAACATAAAAACATGACCAAACATAAAACACAACCAAACATAAAAACACAACCAAACATACAAACACAACTAAACACAAAACACAACGAAACATAAAAACACAAACAAACATAAAAACACAACAAAACATAAAAACAGGTCCAAACATAAAAACATGACCAAACATAAAAACAGAACTAAACATAAAAACACAACTAAATATAAAAACAAACCAAACATAAAAACATGACCAAACATAAAACACAACCAAACATAAAAACACAACCAAACATAAAAACACAACGAAACACAAAACACAACGAAACATAAAAACACAAACAAACATGAAACACAACTAAACATAAAACACAACCAAACATAAAAACATCACCAAACATAAAAACACAACTAAACATAAAAACACAACCAAACATAAAAACACAACTAAACATAAAAACGCAACTAAACATAAAAACATGACCAACTATGAAAACACAACTAAACATAAAGACACAACCAAACATAAAAACACAACTAAACATAAAAACACAATCAAACATAAAAACACAACTAAACATAAACATATGACCATCCATGAAAACCTGACCAACCATGAAAACACAACTAAATATAAAAACACAACTAAACATAAAACACAACCAAACATAAAAACACAACTAAACATAAAACATGACCAAACATAAAACACAACTAAACATAAAAACACAACTAAACATAAAACACAACCAAACATAAAAACACAACTAAACATAAAAACACAACTAAACATAAAACACAACTAAACATAAAACACAACCAAACATACAAACACAACCAAACATAAAAACACGACTAAACATAAAAACACAACCAAACATAAAAACACGACTAACCATGAAAACACAACCAAACATAAAAACACAACCAAACATAAAACACAACCAAACATAAAAACACAACTAAACATAAAAACACAACCAAACATAAAAACACGACCAAACATACAAACACAACTAAACATAAAAACACAACTAAACATAAAACACAACCAAATATAAAAACACAACCAAATATAAAAACACGACCAAACATAAAAACACAACTAAACATAAAACACGACCAAACATAAAAACAAACCAAACATAAAAACATGACCAAACATAAGAACACGGCCAAACATACAAACACAACTAAATATAAAAACACAACCAAACATAAAAACTCAGCCAAACATAAAAATGATCAAACATAAATACTCAACCAAACATAAAAATACGACCAAACATAAAACACAACCAAACATAAAAACACAACCAAACATAAAAAACAACCAAACATAAAAACACAACCAAACATAAAAACACAACCAAACATAAAAACATCACCAAACATAAAAACACAACTAAACATAAAACACAACTAAACATAAAAACACAACCAAACATAAAAACACAACTAAACATAAAAACACAACCAAATATAAAAACACAACCAAACATAAAAACACAAACAAACATAAAAACACAACCAAATATAAAAACACAACTAAACATAAAAACACAACTAAACATAAAAACACAACTAAACATAAAAACACAACTAAACATAAAAACACAACCAAACATAAAAACACAACTAAACATAAAAACACAACCAAATATAAAAACACAACTAAACATAAAAACGCAACTAAACATAAAACACAACTAAATATAAAACACAACCAAACATAAAACACAACTTAACATAAAACACAACCAAACATAAAAACACAACTAAACATAAAACACAACCAAACATAAAACCACAACTAAACATAAAAACACAACCAAACATAAAAACACAACCAAACATAAAAACACAACTAAACATAAAACACAACTAAACATAAAAACACAACCAAACATAAAAACACAACGAAACATAAAACACAACGAAACATAAAAACACAACTAAACATAAAAACACAACCAAATATAAAAACACGACCAAATATAAAAATACAACCAAACATAAAAACGCAACTAAACATAAAACACGACCAAACATAAAAACCAACCAAGCATAAAAACATGACCAAACATAAAAACACGACCAAACATACAAACACAACTAAACATAAAAACACAACCAAACATAAAAACTCAACCAAACATAAAAAATGATCAAACATAAATACTCACCCAAACATAAAAACACAACCAAATATAAAAACACGACCAAACATAAAAACAACTAAACATAAAAACACAACCAAACATAAAAACACAACGAAACATAAAAAACAACCAAACATAAAAACACAACCAAACATAAAATACAACCAAACATAAAAACATCACCAAACATAAAAACACAACTAAACATAAAACACAATCAAACATAAAACATCACCAACCATAAAAACACAACTAAACATAAAAACACAATAAAATATAAAAACATCACCAAACATAAAAACACAACTAAACATAAAAACACAACCCAACATAAAACTCTAACCCTTACATCTCACTCGTCTACTATGTTAACACTGCCTAATGCAGTATTCAATCTGTCTATATTGATTTGGCTTTCTCTTTCAAGGAATTACCTTTTACTGCTCTCAATCTATCTATCTATCTATCTATCTATCTATTTCTCTATCTCTCTATCTATATTCCTATGAATTCGTTTTTCTTTTTTGTGTATTGATATTCATATTAAAACCCCTCTTTTCTATTCATTTAATGTATTTATTTGTTTCCCCACCAAAGCAAATTAGGCACAAGGCCGTTTTTAATGTGGGGTAAAAACCAGCTCCCCTAAAATAGGCAAAAAGGGGGCACTCTTGTTACCAAAAATAATAATTGTCCAGTATAAATGGTTTCCCCTCCATTGACTGGTACAAATTCTTAAGTGCAGCATCTGCAGAACAGATACTAAACTTTGATCCCGGTCCAAAGGCCAAGAACAACAGGATATTAATTTGCTCCCCCACCGAGCAAATTAGGCACAAGGCCGATTTTTAAAGTGAGGAGTGAAGGGGAAATGGGGACCAACTCCCCGGGGAGTAGGGGAGCTGGATAGTGACAATTGGTATGAAGGGTTGCCCCTACATTGACGAAGGTCTTATCTGTGGGGTCGCTCCCACATAGGGTCTTTGCTTGCAGTATCTGCCGGAACAGATACTAGACTTGAAGTCCAAGAACAACAGAATAAAGGCAATCCTCTTTTCTATTTATTTAAATATTTATTCAAAAAAGAAATATTTCAGACTTTACAAAATTTTAAGATTAAAATTATATAAAATATGAAAGATACTCTTTCCGAATGTGGCATGAGGCCAAAAGGGTGTGGGGGGGAGAATGGGGGTCGGGGGTCGTCCACTTGGTCTATTCCCTATAACTAGTTGCAGTCACCACAATACCACATACACTCTAGGGGTTGGATCTACTTAAAACCCCAGATGATATGAACAATATTTACAATGACTTTTTTTTTTTTTTTTTTTTTTTTTTTTTTTTTTTTAAACAATGATTTATTTTATAATGAAACAATGAGGGTGATGCGTATGATATATGAGGGGTGAAATTGTGATGCGTATGATATATGCGGGTGATGGGCGGGGATAATGAGAGCCTTAAAACACCCCAAAATAAAGAAAAATAACAGTAATAGAAAATAAATGAACCAAATAAAACGTTAAGCGATGAATGTGTTAATCAGGACACACCCTTACCTATTTAATTTTGAAATGCTTCCTGTTTTCCGGTATCAGCCGAAAACAAGGGAGCACTTCCTAAGAGGGAATGGGCACAACTACGGACAAAATAAAGGGGGGGGGGGAAGGTATATTCGGTGACCTCCAAGAAAAATACCATTGGGACAGGTTTGGACTAAAATAAATAAATCAGGACTGGGCTTCTTTGGAGGTATTCTAACACCTAAAATAAAGACTGGGAACATGGACCTCATTTATACCAACTAGCTAAGGGACTGATCCACTACGGGATTGTCTTAGTTTTGTCTGGGGATTGCTTATCCGGTCGGCGTGTGCCATGCCTAAGCAGGGAACACGTACTCAAGCCTGTTTCGTACGAACGCACATAAACTAGCGGTGTGAATCCACCTCCTACTAAACTGTGAGCGAGATAACCTCCTTCTATCGCATCTGATTTTGATTTTAAGTTGGTGTTTAAAATACAAAATCAGATCCCGATGAGAAGGCGGCTCCCCCCCACGCCCTATCTCTATGCGTGAAACCCACACTACCAGTCTAGCTACGGCCAAGGTCGCTAGGAACACCATTCGTTCCTCCCTGGGCCACAAGGGATCTACGTTATAGACTACGGATGCTAAATCCAGGATCGTCACCTGATCGGGGACGATGCGAGCCGTGACCTCACTGACATACTCCCAGAATTCACGGAGCTTGGAACAAGTATAAAAAGCATGTTCTACAGTTTCTAAGCTATCTTCCTCGCACCGTGGACAAAAAGGACTAAACGTACTACCAATTCTGAACAATATGTCATTGAGGGGTAAAGCGTTTCTAACCAATCGCCAGGTCAGGGAAAATTCGGAATTATTAAGATATCCCCGGCCTGGCGCCCAATTCCATAGAGAGCGAACCTCCCCCTCCGACAGCTGCAGCCGCTCCCCAAGCGGGTCCGAAGCGGTCCCCACCACTAATCCCCGATATAATGCCCTTCTAGGCTGTGCAAGGTCTAAGGACCCTGGCATCGCTCTAAGCGCATTTCGGCATTCGTTGAGGAATCTTGACTGCCCTCTCGGCCTTCTTTGGCATTCAATTAAGTGATTGGGGATAAGGTTGGGAAAAGCCTCACCAACCGCGGGACCCCAATCACACTCCTCGATCAGAGTTCTACCCAGGAATGCCAACCTTTCGGCGTTTTTATGACTTGCCAGGTCAGGCATCCCCAGGCCCCCATCTTCAAGACGTTGAGTACAGACCTGTCTACGGACAAGCGGCCGTCGCTCATTCCACAACAGTGAGAAGAGCGCACGCGTTAAGGCCGCCATGCGGACCGCAGGCAGAGGAAGTACAGCCAATCGGTAAAGGATCAGCGGAAACACGTAAGTGGCGCATGCTTCCGCCCTGCCTTTAAGGGACAATCCCCTTCGAAGCCAAACCCTCACAGACGCTTCGACCTTGCTCTGTACTTCCGACCAGTTCTTATCTAGACACAGACCGGGTCCAAACCAAACACCCAGAATTCGGACCGGGCCATCCGTCCAGACAAATGCGCCAGGCAAAGCATTCGAGCCCCGCCAAGCGGCCAACCTCAGGCCAACGGATTTGCTGAGATTGACTACAGCCCCTGTAACTTTTTCATAACGCTTGAGAGCCTTAATCACCGTAATAATATCTACCACGCTCGAAACAAATACGGTGACATCATCGGCAAACGCGGAAACCCTGGCTCGCGCACCACCAGGAAGAGCAATTCCGCGCAGGGCCGGTCCAGCCACCCTAGTCCTCACGTTCCTAAGGAATGGTTCCAGCGCGAGGACATACAGCAAGGGCGACAACGGACACCCCTGTCGCACCGACCGAGAAACCGCGAACGGCGCCGACCGCACCCCGTTAACCTGCACAACTGCCGTCGGACGAGCATACAAAATGGAAATCCATCTGCAGAAGCCGGACCCAAAGCCGGCGGTCTCTAAAACAGCCATCAGGAAACGATGATCCACCCTATCGAACGCCTTGGACTGATCTAAATTGATCAGCGCGGCTTCAGTGTCGTCTTCTAGGTTTTCTAGGACTGTACGAATCAAATGCAAATTGTTTTGAATTGATCTCCCCTTCACAGCATAAGTCTGATCCGGTTCGATCAAGTCAGTGATAACAACCTGCAAACGATTCGCCAGCACTCGGGCCAGGATTTTAATATCCGTGTTCAACAACGTGATGGGCCTAAAATCATCCAACCCCCCAACATGTGTGTCCTTCTTCTTCAGAAGTGTGACCACGCCTTTGGTAACCTGACTCGGGATAGATCCCGTGTCAAACCAGTGGTTAAACACACCCGTCAGAATCGGGACAAACATGTGCGACATCCTCAAGTATAGCTCGTAGGGCAGTCCATCGAGTCCTGGTGATCTATTATAGGCGACCTGCTTCATAGCAGCTACGACCTCACACTCTGCAACCCGACCATCGCAACTAGCCGCTCGGGCCGCCTCCAGGCGGGGCGAGCCAGCCAAATAGTTACCAAACTCCTGGACGCGGAGCCTGGACAGCTGTGCAAAACGATCTTCAAAGTGCACCCGAAACCGCTCGCAAATCCCCCGAGCCGACACTAAGGAGTGCCCTTCCGGGCTCTGAATCTTACGAATGTAATTATCCGATTTGCGCCCGAGCGAACGGACACGTTCCGATCTATCCACATTCACAGCTTCGTTGGGCATCTTTTTAATTCTAGCCCTAACTACCTGGCCCTGATATCGTTCGCTAGCCAAACGACTCAGGTCCGCCTTAGCTAGACCTATTTCTAGGGAATCCCCCCCTGCCACCGCCCGGGATAGTCTATCCTCTAGACGCTTCTCTGCCTTGGCCCTATCTAGCGCGAGGCGTTGGCCATATTTGACAGAGAAGTCTCTAATGCTAGATTTGGCGTTTACCCACCACTTATTCCCGGTAACCGCCCCCACTAATCCCTTCTGAATGTGTTTAGTTAGCCTTTCCCGGAAGTCATCTATCTCCAGTAGGGAGGTATTTAACTTCCAGTACCCAGCTAACTTGGGGTTACTATCTAAATCTAATCTGGCCACAAGTAGTTTGTGGTCAGAGTGGCCTAACCAGTGGAACGTGGGACAAGATATGTATTCTATGTTGCCTCTTCTAACTAACAACCGATCCAAGTAAGTACTTGAAACGGAAGGCCTGCTAGAGAGCCACGTCCACATCTCCCGCCCCGGATGATCCACCCGATACCTGTCTACCAGATCGCATCTAGCCATCAGGTCCAACAGACTGGTTTCACACCCATCCGTCCCTCTAGTCCCGCCCACCTTATCTACCCTGGGATCAAGGATGGCATTCCAATCACCCACTAGAACTAACCGTTCCGAACCCCCGAGAAACACCTCCAACCGCCGGAAAAAGGAAACCCGCTCCCGTACGCAATTGGGCGCATAAACCACGACGACTCGAAACGCTCTATTTGCCACGGCAACATCGGCCACGATCAGTCTACCATCAGTATCCGCGTGAACAACGCTAACCGTTGCAGAAAGGGTGCGCCTAACTAACAAAGAAACCCCCCTACTTTGACTATCACCGTATGTTGAAAAGACATCATAATGCCCCTCCAGCACCCGATGATCGTCAACGGAATTGAAGTGAGTCTCTTGTAACGTAGCCACATCTATATTCATGGACATGAGGTCCCTCAGTACCCTAGCGGCTTTGCTTCGGCACCTCATGCCCCTTACGTTCAAACTACACAGGCTCAAGGACGTGGCCATTGTGCCTAGATATCCGCAACCACCGGCCTAAAGTCTTTTGGTCCAAGGGTGCCGCAGGATTGGGCGAGGTTGCCCGAAAGCAACTCGGACGTTACTCGTCCGTCCCGCGCAATACCTCCGACATCCAATGGGAAGGTCAATTTAAGGGCCCTATAAAAACAAGGGTGGACGTAAATAGGGACCCTCCCTTCGCACCTAGATGCCAGCTGTTTGAGGGAGTCGTGCTCCTCTTCCACCAACTTTAAATTCGGAATCGCCCCCTTCGCTTCCTCGATCATGTTCCACATGGCCTTCGTGCGTCCAGTTCTTGTTTGACGCACAAAGGTCATGACTAAGGGGGCGCCTGGAAAGTTTTTGGGATTGGAAACCTTTTTCCCATCAATGTTCCTCATCTCCCTCAGCGGCTTTATTAGGCCCCTATGGCGCTGAGTTATGTATGTGTCAGCGTGCAAGGGGTCTACATCGCAGATCCGGTCTCCAGGAAGGTAGGGGAGCTTTCTCGTTTTTTCTCTCCTTACCGGAGATGCAGATTTGGCTCTTCTGTTGTTGTTGTTTTGCATCTCTGGCCTTTCTCGTGATAGTGACCGAGCACCGGTTGGAGGGGTATCAAATAGGGATGGGGATTTTGGTTCAGCCGAAGGGGTTTGGGTGGGGGTTTTGGGTGGCTGAACCGTAGAGACAGTATTCTCTACGTTCATAGGGGACGGGGAACGGGACCCAGCCTCCTTATTCTTTCGAGCCTTTTTCTTTATTTCTTTTTTCGGCACTTGGCCCTCTGCCACAGTAGCCGGTGTTTCTCCTTGCTCCCCTTCTGAGTCGGACGAGGAGACCGGATGGTTTCTCTTTTGGCCGCTGGCGACTTCCTTGGTGGTGACTTTGGTGGTGGTGACGTTGGTGGAAGAACTCGTGGACGACCCTGTGGGAGCTGACCGACCTTGTACTTCAGGGGGCTGCTCTCTTGTGGAGGGGGTCTTCGTGATCTTCCCATTTCTCTTCTTGACCACGGTGCTCCAGCCTTCTGATGTTGTTTCTGTGCCCCCTCCGGCTGGCTTCTCAGGGGCTGCTGGTGCCACACCCTTCTGTTGTTCCGCAGCTGGTTTTGGGGGGACTCTCTTAGGGCAATCTCTTGCCATATGGCCTACTTGTTGGCAATGCCAACAGTGCGGTCTCCGCCCCTCGACGATGACGCTCATGGTCCAGACATCACTTCTGAGCAGGGCTGGTATACTCTGAAAGCCCTCCCGGTCACAGCGCATTTTTACTGTGTAGTCCCCTACCATAAGGCTACGGGGGCCACGGGCCGGGAGGACCGCTTCGACGTCCCCATACTGGCTCATAATTGCGCCTATCTGCACAGAGTCCAGAAACCAGGGGACGCCTAAAATGTTCACCGTTGTTTGACTCCTGCTCAGATACACTGGCTTAAAACGGATCTCTCTCCACTTCCAGTCACATTTGGAGAGCTTTATTGCGTCATCGACGGTCGGCAGCAGCAGATCCCACATGGCATAACTGCGACGACAAATGTACGTCGCAGGTATTTGGAGATCCCCCAGCATCTCCGCCATGATGTCTTTAGAGACTCCTGCCAGAGTTTTCTTTTTCCAGTCAGTGGTGACTAATGAAATTATTCTCGTGGATAGTCTTTCCACGACACCTGGCAGGGGTTTGATGATATTACCGTCAGTATACTCCTTATATTTGGAGATGAACAGCTGACGGTATTCCTCAGGAGTAAGCTGGGACTGGGGTCCCCACACCTTCTCTGCTGCCGAGGGCGTTGGTGTTACTATCGCTGGAGAAACTGGAGGGGGCGGCGTTCTCTGCCCCGGCGGGATTGTTGAACACGTAGAGATTGTTGCCTGCGTGCTGGTTCCTGGCAGTGAGGGCCAATCTGCTGGGCTTTCCGCCGGGGACGATGGTATTGTTACTGGTATGGCACCAACTGCCCCACTTTTTTGGTCCGTTCGAACAGCCCCCTTCTTCTTCTTGGGACGGGATGCTCTCGCTTCTCCTGGTCTTCCTTCTGGACTCCCTTCTTGGCCGCTCTCGTCGCTGCTACACTGGAGATCCTGGCCCACTGTCCCGTTCAACTGGGAGTCGAAAAGCGAGAGCATATTAATGGCCTCCTCCCGGTCGTCCGGCACGTCGCTTGTAAACGCCTGATCCAGCCCGGTGGTTCTCAATGTGGAGAAATCGGCAGAGGTGGAAGGTCTTAATCCCGACCCTAGGAGTTCTGTCCTCCTATGGGCGGGAGGGCTAACAGTTAAAGCCCTCTTCCTCTGCCGATCCCACCGAGATGGATCACCTCTCGCAGCTGGCCTAAACCTACCACTGCCGGGGACAGCAGTGTCAGAGATACTCCAGGAGCCGCCGCCTAGTGCAACGGACTCCTCTACAGTGATGGTGCGGGGGACAGCACCAACTGCACCTCTACGTCTATCTACCGGGCCTGAACCGGCGGGCGTGTCAGGGACACGCCCACCAGAACCCGGGCTAGGCAAAGAAGCGGAGCCCGGACCGCGTGGTGGAACCTTTTCTGGGCCTGATCCGGCCCCCAGATTGGGCCGAAGCCCCCTCTGGGAACCGGACCCCGGGCTAGGCATTTCTGCACTGGAGCCCGGACCAGCTACCCTCCCCCTCTGCGTCTTCTCCCTGGCTCAGACCCGCCGATTTGGCCTGGCTGAGGATTATGTTGGATGTGACTCCGAACCACCTCAGACGCAGACCGGCCAGCTATTTAAGTCGAGCCCGGGGAGAGAGACAAACCTGGAAAAAATAGAAAAACAGTTAATGGCCTCAACAGGAGGCGAGCAAAAGAATAAAACAAAGCTTTAACCAGCCCAAGAGGGGCTGGTAGCTGGTCTTTGGATGTCGGGGACAGCCAAAGCAATAAATAGAAAAGACAGGAGACCGGGCTTTTCTATTTATTTAAAAAGAAAATGCAATTTTCTTATAAATGGGTTGTGGAAATGCATTCACTAGCAAAAGATCTAGCTAATTTGCATATTCTTTTAAACATTCATTTTAATTAATTCCCTATTAGCTTTTTCGGTTTTCTTATGGGATGATCATCTAGAGTTAACTATTATGTGTAATTATATTCATGCAGATATTCTACATGATTTATACTTGCATAATATTTGCGTAAAATCTTTACAGCAAACAAAAAATTGTTTCTATATATATTTATGTATACGTATATATTTTTGTTTAATCTATTAGTCTATCTATCTATATATCTATAAAAGTGAAAGTGTCTGTCTGTCTGTCTGTCTGTCTGTCTGTGTACATTTCCCTACGCAATAACTCTGTCAATTTTTAGTCTACAGACTCAAAATTTAATATACAGAGTACTGAGATGTGGGAAAATCTTTGTGATTGGTGTTCGGCCGAAAATTTTTCTGTTAAGGGGTCAAAGTTCAACGATTTGACCTTTGAGAACACTACCAAACTCCTCTGACAATTTCGGGTCTAAACACTTAATATTTATGATACAGGTTCCTTGGACATGGATATAACTTAATAACTTGATTTGAGCCCAAAACAATAAATGTTTAGGGGGCATAATAGGGATCAAAATTTAAAAAAAATTTGACCTCTGTGGTCTCTACCAAATTACTCAGACAATTTCTGGTCTAAACATTTGAAATTTGACATAAAGGATATTCAGAGATCGGGCAAGCTTTTTCATCGGTTTGGGTCGAAAATTTTTAGTTGCCAATATATAAATGTATGTATGCATGTATGTTTGTATTTTCGACAGAGGCGACGGATTTTCTTAAGATCAGTATCATTTTGAAGTTCAACCTTTCAGACGACAAATATCGAAAAATTGGCTAAAAAAAATTAATATCTTCACCTTAAATCGGGCACTTTTCTACAGGGGGGGGTCATATTTTTCGCAGATATTTTTTAAAGTTATCCTCTCCTTTTGATTGCCTAGCCTTAATTTAAACGTAAGTCACTTCCGGTTTGGCGGTGGTCGTAACAGTAAAGACGTCAGGTTTTTCCCCCATTCTTTTCCTCCTTCGCGTTACGGGTTCGAGCCCGTCTTCCTACTACCACTTTTTCTTTTTTTTTTTTTTTTTGCTAAACATACGCATTCAAACACCCGGGCAACGCCGGGCTGAAATGCTAGTATAATATATTGCCCTGTATTGATGGGTACCTTAACTAGTAAATGAAAACCGAGAAGGATAAAAAGATGATTGGCAACAAGAATTTTTTTTTTTTCTTAAATGCAACCAAGTGGATAAGAGTAAGTCGTTCCACTCGATGGGGTGCTGAGAATTGATAAGTGACCTTAATTCAATACCTGTTCATGAGTGTCATTTTTATTTTTCAAGATAGTGAGTATAGCTTCTTACCGAGCACAGATGAGTACTTCAGCTTTTAAATTTATATAATCTTATTATAATAGACATTCAGTGTCTGTTCTTCTGTCTGTCTCTAAGAAAACTACATCACAATTCTCAAAGATATCAAGTCATATATGCAATGATATACTTTTTTGTAACATTGAAAATTATTGGGCAATTCAAAATGTCTACAAGTGCTGGAGTAGGCAGGGAAACGCTGATGTTGTATAGGAGTTTACCTTCTTCTAGACTTATTGCTCTACCAAGGCTTGCGAGTCTTGTCTACCCTACTGTTTTATCCATATCCATGGAAAGGAATAATGATTCACACTATTCTGACAGTTATAAATCAAAGCTACTTTAAAGTTCCAAACATACGACGTCTGGTATTTCCAAATGATCGCCCATCTAAGTACAGACCAGGTTCAACATTGCTTACCTTCGATGATCCAACGAGAACCAGTATTTTAATGTATTATATATAAGCTTTTACAGATATATTAATATTTTTAAATGATAGTTCTCAATTGAGATTGAATGTAGATTGTTAAAGGCAATATCAATAAATATTCATTCTATATTAATGATATGAAGTTAATGTTAACAAATATATATCAAATCGACGTTTCCGTGTCCCGTTGCAGAAAGGCAAAATTTTTTGCAAGAACTTTGCAACAAATTCCATTCTTTGCAATCAATCACATACTCGTAGTATTATCCTTTCTATGACTGGAAAAAAAAACTCTAAACAGCATTCAAATAACTCTCCATTATGTTGCCAAACTTACCAAGAACCTCGATGCTAACAAGGCCACTGGCTCGAAAATATTCCAGCCATTGTACTCAAAGAACTGCAACTCAAAATATGTGGAGTAAGTTTATTGCGTACTGTCTGAGGCACTCTAATAGGGGAATGTCGATAGGGATGTCCAGTTAATTTTTATAGGCCAGAGGGTTCCTCCTTCAGAGGTGCTGGCTGGATTCTCCTCACCTTCCGACCTTGTGTCACATCTCCATGCAGTAAGACGGAAATAAATACTAACAGTCTCAGTATATTATTATTATTATTATTATTATTATTATTATTATTATTATTATTATTATTATTATTTCTTGTTATGTATGTATACTAGACACTCAATATATAGAGTTACAACAAAGTATCATAGCAATCATGGCTACAGTATCGGATGCAGACTTTCTATAAAATACTGGTCTGTATGTCTGTAAATACACGCTATTATGAATATTCCACCATGTTATCTCAATTATTATAAGCCTTTCAATGTCAAGACAATTCGTCTTCTTTTCCCTTCTTTTTTATTCTGTTTTCTCTTCCCACTCATCTCTCTATTACTTGAATTATGTTTCTTACATTTTTTCTCTCATTCTATTTTACATTATCTTGTCCCTTTTTCATTCTTTCTTATTTTTCTTCTTTTCGATTTTTTCTTTCTTCTATTGCCCTCTCCTCTCTCTCTCTCTCTCTCTCTCTCTCTCTCTCAATCTTTTTTATCTTCTTCTCTTCCTCCCTCTCTCCGATATTTCTAGCTTTTAATTCCGTCTCTGATGTTTTGCTTCTTTTCATCTTTCTCTTTTTTTTTTAAATTATTTTTTATTTTTATTTCTTATCTTTCTGTGTCCCTTTCTTTCTTTGTTCCTATTTACTTGCCTCCCTGCGGTGGCAGAATTAGGCACAAGGTCGATTTTTAAGATGCGGAAAATTCAGCTTCCCCTGGATGGGAACAAAATTAAAATTGCCTCAGTCACTAACCGAGAACAGAAAAAAATGAAGTGTAGTATCAGAACAGATACTACATTTTGCTCCTAACCTAAAGTCCAAGGAATTTGTTTAATTTTGCCTTACCTCTTACATTCTTTTTATTTGTCCTCCTTCTGTCGTTGCTTCATCCCTTCTCTCAGCGTTTCTATCTTTCTCTTCTCTTATTTCTTTACCCTTTCTTTCATCCACTCTTTCTATTTTTCTTTTGAGCCAGTCTTTATCGTTCCTTTTCTTTCTTTTCCCCAGTTCATTCCTTTTCTATTTTTTCTTTCCTCCTCTCCATATCACCCCTTTTCTTCATTTTTCCACGCTCGTTTTTTCTATCAATCTCTATTTTCTTCTTTTTCTTTCTTTCCATCGCCCCATTATCCTTCCCTCCCCATTCATTCTCTAACCAATTCCATTCATTTATGCACTGATGTCTTATAAATTGGCCTCAAGTGGGTCAAGATTTTCACCTCTTCAGTTTTGCATAAACAAACGTTGACTGCGTGATATTATTGCTTTTGTCCATTCTTTTAATGCAAACTCACCACCACTGAAGGGTGTACATCCCTACCAACTTCCACCCCTATACCACTCCCATCCTCCAACCTCTGTGCCAATCAATGCAACCTATTCACACTCTCTGACTGTTTTGACTTAACTAAATGCATTGCCAAATTATTTTTTTACACACATTACAATGATTTTTACAAAAAGATATATGAAATACATACTTATGCTCATACATATATATATATATATATAAATATATATATATGTGTGTGTGTGTGTGTGTGTGTGTGTGTGTGTGTGTGTGTGTGTGTGTGTGTGTGTGTGAGCATTACAGAAGATCAGTACAATACCGGTACTGTCGGTTTCAAATCCTAAGAAAGAGAACCTATAATATGCCACTTTGCAAACTCTGAAGTTTTTGCCGGGCTGGCAAAGAGGCCTCTGATAGGTCTACTTTTTTAGGATTTGAAACCGACAGTATTGCTGTACTGATTTTCCATTTATGTATACATCTATATATATAAAAGGCAAAAATCGGTGTGTATGTATGTATGTATGTATGTTTGTTTGTAACGCTAAAACTTTTGACAGACACAACCAAACTTGACAAATTTGGTATCATATCGAAGCCCCATCACCCGGATGACAAATATCGAAATTTTACGTCAAACGGACCACTAGAAGTTGGTCAACTGATCAGTTATCTTCGAGGGGGGCCCCCAAAAACCTGTCATTATCTATATATATAGAAGACAAATTTTTGTTTGTAACGCTAAAACTTGAGATGAAAGATTCCTCTCCCCTAAGAATAAAACATATGTTCAATATCTGCTTTTGTTTTTACATTGTTTATACGGTCCCGAGCAACGCCGGGTAGCCCTGCTAGTCTATATATATAAAAGCAAAATGTATGTATGTATGTATGTATGTATGTCTGCTAAAAACTTTCGACAGACAGAACAAAAATTCACAAATTTTGTTTCTTATGAAAGCCACATTCTTCGCCCGACGAATATCGAAAAATTGGCCAAAAACGTTAATTTTTCACCTTGAAATCAGCATTTTTCTACAGGGGGGGGTCAGCAAAAACCGTCCTTTCATGACAAATTCGCTTCTACGCATGCGTCATACGACGTCGTAACCTGATTTAGTTTAAAGACTTTTAAAAAATGACTCAACTTCGTGTACGTCATGTTAGGTCAGTTGGTTAGAGCGCTGGGTCATTATCTAAAGGTTTTGGGTTCGAATCGTGGTGTGAGATGTCTTTTTTCTTCGATTTTTTAAATTTTGATATTGAAGCAACGTTATTTAAGCCATTTTTCACGTAACGTTCGTTTTTCTGGGGGGGTTTTTTCTTCGCTTATTCTTAGGTTTTCATTAACCCCCCATCCCCACCGACCACACACACCCAAAAACACCGGGGCAACGCCGGGTACCCACCGATTTTTTAAATTTCAATTTTTTTTTTTTAATATTTTCACCCCAAACAAGGCACATTGCCACTTTGGTGTAGGGGTCTACTATCAGGGGCAGCAACTACTGGGGCACTATGTTGGGATCTGAGCAGCAAGATGTCGGTTCACATTACAATTGAACTTCTGCATGTCAGTACAGTTGGGGAAGCAGGGACCTGGAATGGAATTCCAGAGTCTAGCGGTTCTGGGGAAGAAACTACTGGTGTAGAAAGATCTTTTACATCTAGGGATCTCTACTGCGTGGAGGTGTGATTTAGCTACCTGTCGGGTTTGTCGAGGGTGTCTACGTCGTGGGGGCACAAGTGTCTGCAGTTCGTCAGAGCATTCACCATTAAAATACTTGTAGAACAGGCAGAGGGATGCAACGTTTCGTCGGTGGGACAGAGGCTGAAGCTTAGATGCCAGTTCAGAGCCTATCAGACTCTTTTGAACCTTTCTAAAATTGCGCATGAGGTGACTCTCTTTTGAACCTTTCGAAAATTGCGCATGCGCAGTTAAACATTATTTTTGAATTCGTTTAAATAACAGAATTTCCAACGTCACTTCGCTCTCGATCTCGTGGGGCAGTGGTTTAGGAGGTGGTGTCGTAAGGCTATAGTTTTCACGTTCGAGTATGCATAACGGTGGCTTTTTTTTTTTTTAATGGGGTTATTTGTAATTTTAAATAATAATTTCCTTATTTCGATTTTTATCACAGGTTTTAAAAGAAAGTTTTAACATTTTATTAGGGTTAAAAAAATTTTTTTTTTTTTTTTGACATTTTTGTAACGTTTTTTTTTTTTTTTTTCGCTTAAAACAATTTCTACTTTATTATAACTGATCTTTTTTTTTAACACTGTTGTTTGGTAATTTTAAAAATAGTTTCCCTATTTGAGATTTTTTTTTATCAGAGATTTTACAAGTACGTTTTAACATTTAGGTTACATAATGTGATTTTCTTTTCTTTTTCATTTTTAACGGTTATTTCGCTTAAAACAAATTCTACTTTTTTAAAATTGAATTATTTTCACTTTGTTTTAGACTGCTTCTTTTTATGTCCGATTACATGTTTCTGTTTGTATCCGTTCTTTTATTTTCGAGTTAGCATCTATGTCCAAATCCAACTTCATATTTAACCGGGAAGGCGTGGTACCCTCACTTGTCTTCTATAATATAAATCTCACCTGTCTGTTCAAATGTATGTATGTCTGCCTAAAACTTTGGACAGTGGTGATATATTTTCACGGGATGGGTATCGTTTCAAAGCTCGACGTCTCATACGACAAATATCGAAAAATTGACAAAAACATTATTTCCTTCACCCTTAACTGGGCACTTTTCTACAGGGAGGGGTTGCTTTTTTCGCTGATATTTTGAAAAGTCATCCCCTCTTTTCGATAGACTAGCCTTAATTTAATATTCGTCACTTCCGGTTTGGCGATGGATGCAACGGCAAAGACGTGGCGTTTTTTATTGTTTGGTTTTTTTTTTCACGTTCTTTTCCTCCTTCACGGTACGGGTTCGAGCCTGCCTGCCTACTACCACTTTTTCTTTTCTCAACACATACCTCAAAACACCCAGGCAACGCCTGGCACCCAGGCTAGTCTAATATATGAAAGCCAAAATATGTGTGTATCTGTGTGTGTCTGTATGTCCCCCAAAACCTTTTTGACAGACGTATCGAACTGTGACAAAATTGTTATCATTAGAAAGATTGATCTCTCTAGTGACAAATATTTAAAAATTGGCTAAAAAGATTAATTCTGTGCTGGTTAAAATGGGCCGTTTTTTGTTGCTTTTTTTTGCAAGGAGGGGTCAGTTTTTGCGCCGACATTTTGCACGTCATTCACGCCTAGCGATCTCAACGTACATTTAAAAGATGTTATTTTGAAGGCGTGTGACATCATAAAGTCGCCGTGGGTGAGACAGCTAACATGGTAGCTTTTTTGCGCCTTCTTTTCCTTTCTCGTTATAGGCTTGAGCCTGCCTGCCTACTGTGGTTAATTTTTTTTTTTGCGTTCGCACGGGCACTCGCTGCTATTTTAATTGATTTTTTTCAGGGCTGGGTATTGATTGCTTAATAGCCTTACTGTACCACCTCTCCACACATGGGCAATGCCGGGTAGCCATGCTAGTATGTAAATAAATACTACTTGACTTTGCACATTAAACTTAAATTCAAGTCATTATCACCGCAGAAAGGGCAGGCATATAAAATCAACAGTGGGTTCTTTGATATGATAGGGGCGAATTCGAAATTAATGTTTCTGTGTAGAGCACAATTGAACCATGATACTTGATTTTTGCATTTTAAACTTTAATTCAACCGATTATATATAAAAAAAATTTTTTATAAAATCAACAGTAGGTTCTCTACAGTGCAATATAGACCACAATGTATTGTGGACTAAATCACTGCGAAGAGGCATGTGAAGCTTTCTCCCAGTGCACTGCAGCGGGTAATCGACTGGAGAAGGCAACCAATCGATTTGCTTGAAAAATAGCTGATTTCACCAAATTTCGATGACAATAAAAATAGTGAAAGTGTAGAACATTCGTTGATCCTCATTTAATTCCGGGCAACGACTGATCTCCCTGCTAGTATATACATAAACATGAAGTAAACACATTAACATTTTACAGCTGATAGCACGACTGCGATTTATATGTCTCGTACTTTCATGCGCACATGAAATAAATATATGCATAGAGAGGTAAGACCCGAAACGGTGCGTATTCCCCCTGATGATCCGACATTATTTGAACATAGGAATGACTTACCCCACAAGTGAAAAACAACCGATAAACTTTATTATGTACAAGTCTACAGGGAGAGGTAGGCTATGAAATTGCGCGTATTCTCTCCTGATTAACCGGAATAAAATGCTCCACAAATTAAAACACCTGATAAACTTGATTATATACATGTCTACAAAGTAATTTGCTTTTTTTCCAAACAACAATGTCTTTTGTTGGTCGCTCGCATCATTGTTCCGGTAGCAAATATCATTCTTTATGCATACACACATGAAATAAACATGTTTTATTTATTAATAGCGGGGGTACCCGGTGTTTCCCGGGTGTGTGTAGGTGGTGTAGTAAGGAACTCCGAGAAGGGCGGGGTAGTAGTGGTGATCAAAAAGCAGTAGACAGTTTGGGTGAAGAGAGGTGTTTAAAAAAGTGGTAGTAATATTATATCATGCACATTAGCGCTGCTGCTGTTGTTGTTGAGCATGCATTCATTTCCTATAAAGCAGATGATTCTATTGCTAGCGTTCGTTTCCCCGGTATCTTTCTAGTTATAATTTTTCTAGAAAGACATCGGGTACTTACGGGAAGGAATACATGTACGTTGCCAACATCTCTAAGTGGAAATGTTTCTGTTGGGACGAACTAGATTTGAACTTAGCACACCTAGCTTGTCAGTCCGTATAGTTAACCACTTAGGCACTATCACCTGCCGGCTGTTGCTGTCGCTTCCTTTTATGCATGCATAGAACATCAATGGGCGTACAGCAACTAAACTCATTGAAGGATGGGGCCATGCTATAGACGACACTGAACAACATTTCTATGAATGGACATGGGCTCGTCTGCTTTTCATTTATGTCTTGCATCTTTAATGCGTATTATAGAAATGAAATAGACTATCATTTTAATCTGGAGCGAGAGAGCAGAGGAAAAGAACAAAAGAAAGAAATACAGAAAGCGACAGAGACAGGAAGATGAAGAAACAGAGAGGGGCTAAGAAAAAGGAGAAAGTGACAGAAAGAGAGGAATAAATAGAGAGGAGGAGGAAGAAAGAGAGAATAAATAGAAACAGAAAAAGCAGCAGATAAAGAGAGGGAGCATTGAGAAAGAGAGAGGTGTGAGAGAGAATGGAAGGAGAAAAAGAGAACGAAAAGTAACATACAAAAGGGAGTCGGAGAGAAGGAAAGAGATAGAGAGAGGAAAGAGTAAAAAATAGGCAGAGGGAGGTAGAAAGAAAAAGGGAGATATAGAGAGAAACAAATAAAGAGAACAAGCCGAGCATGCAAGGTCTCCCTATACGAGTGAAAAACTTACTTTCACCATGACTAATGTTTGTGCAAATTTTCAAAAAATTCCAAGGCGTGGTTATTGAGAAAAATGCGAACAAACGAACGAATAGGACTGAATTACTAGGTCCAATCCCTCCTTTGTCAAGGGACCAAAAATATAAAGAAAAAGCAACAGACAGAAAATGAGAAAGAAAGGGTGGGAAAGAGAGAAAGAAAAAGAAAGAAAGAAAGAAAGAAAAAGCGACAGAAAGAGGGAGGTTGAAAAAAAGGAGAGAAATAAATAAATAACAAGATAGAAATAAAAAGCAACAGATATAGAGAGTGGAACAGATAAAATTTAAAAAAAGAGAGAGAGAAAGAAAAATGCGACAGGGAGAGTGAGAGAGAGAAAGAGAGAGAGAGGTGGGAAAAGAGGGAGAGAAAAATCAGGAAAGAAAGAAGGAGAAAGAGAAATTGAGAAAGTAACAGAGTGATTGAGAAAAGGAGAGACACAGAACGTGTAAAAAATGTATGTGGGGGGGGGGTTAGAGAAATGGAAGAACAAGGGGGAAAAACGTCTGCATAAAACATTTATATTTAATGTATATTCTTGTCCATTCAAAATAAGAACAAACTTGAGTAAATTGGTGATCTCCAGGTGAAAACATTATTACATACTTACTTGTCATGTCGAAATTAGTATAAATTCCAACAATTATGAGAAATGAGCCAGTAAGTATTTTTTTTTTAAATAGTCAGCCACAATTGCGCTTCAAGATCTTGTGTTTAAAAATGGCGGTACGTAATTATTTAGTAAAAATTATCGATTGCAGTTACCTCCCCTGGATCTTGCAAACTCTCCGACATTGACACATACGATAAAACTTTATAAATTAGTAAACTCGATAATATCTATTTTTACTTGTAATTTTCCTGAACCA
This sequence comes from Euprymna scolopes, assembly GCF_053919585.1. NCBI lineage: Eukaryota > Metazoa > Mollusca > Cephalopoda > Sepiida > Sepiolidae > Euprymna > Euprymna scolopes. Next base: position 43,587,963 of record NC_136503.1, read on the forward strand.
TTTTCGTATTTTTTTAAAGATTTATACAGATTTCGCCATGACACATGAGTACGTAACGATGTTTTCACTTGAAATACGTTGGTTTAAAAGAACACCAACTACACAAACACCCAAACTTCTAATTAACAATGCTGTGTGTGTGCGTGTGTGCGTATGTGTGTTGTTGTTGTTGTTGTTGTTGTTGTTGTTATTGTTGTTGTTGTTGTTGTATACGTATGGAAGTTGGAAACCTTGTTATACCCCTTGCTTTCAGCTTGTTCTGTGATGTCCCCAATACTTGACCCAGAATCTTAACCCTGCACGTTTATAAGCCGATCCCCCACACGCATTCTAACATCATTTAAGGAGGATATGGGTGGAGCTTTGAGAAAACTAAAGAGGTTAACAGCCTTGTCTGAGGTGCTTTTAACTAAAGGGCACAATTCAGAATACATTCTTTATGAGTATGAATATATAAGTACATAGAGAAAAAAAAGGGAGAATAATCTTTACTTTCTTTTTCAATTTTTCAGGTTAGCAACCCTAATTGAAATTCAACTGTAAACCGCATTTGAGTAAAACATCCAGTTAATGTTTGCTTTCATTCACCCCCCCCCTCTCTCTCTCTCTCTCTCTCTCTCTCTCTCTCTCTCTATATATATATATATATATATATATATATATATATATATATATATATATATATATATATATATTGTGTCTACTTATACAAACATTATTGGCTGCATACAGAAGCATACATGTTTCTGCTGTAATTCTTTTAGAGAACTAGCATCTTCGGGCCAGATATTTTTCACAATGAAATATATAGTTTTTCTGTTATACAGTTTCTCCTTCATTTTAAAGAAAATTGATTGAGATTGTCGGACTGACTTCCTCATCTTGGTTGTTATCGTCATAACGTTTCGGCCGTTTTGCCCTCCGGCTTTCATCAGGTGTTTTGTATCGAACTGGGGAACTGTTTGTTAGGAGTCTCGAAAATAATAAACAGAGAGACCCACTGGAAAGTGAGAAAACTTAAAGAAACAGCTCACATGCTCGGACATAACAACTTACTGAGCAAACCAAGCATAGAGCTGAATGCAATTTGGACACCTCTGATAGAGAGAAAACCTTGAATAACAACATAGGTTTAACATTAACAAAAACCAACTAAGAATTGTCCTAGTGACATATGGCCGAGTGGTCCTAGACGTTGTATCAAAGTTTACAGTTACCCAAGGGTGCTGAGTTCAATCCTGAACGAAGGCTGTGAAAAAGTAACATTCAAAACAGAGAATCAGCAATTATCTCCCAGAGCCTAGCTAGAGTCCGAATATGGTACCCCCGTAATAATAATAATAGAGGGTTGGGTTCGAGACTCCTAACAAACAGTTCCCCAGTTCGATACAAAACACCTTTTGCCGGAGGGCAAAACGGCCGAAATGTAGTGACGATAACAACCAAGATGAGGAAGTCAGTCCGACAATCTCAATCAATGAAAACACCTCATCTCAAAAATACAGACAAAATTGAAAATCATAATAAAGAAAAAGAAAAAAAGGACAAACTAGAGAGTAGAGAAAAAAGGTTTAGTGGTAAGAAAAAGTAAGACGTGGGGGGGGGGAGCTTAAAAGTTAGGCCGTAAACGTCCTTGTGTAAATACCATCAATTCACTTTTTCCTTTTTAAAAAATGATTTCCATTTTTATTACTTCATCTCAGAATGTTTATCTGTGCCAGTTTGATCACTTTTAGGATTTGACCGATAATTACCCTTACTTTCTATTCTATTACATCTCTTATTTTATTTTAAATCTTTTATTTTATAATCAATCTTTAGTTTGTTTTTCAATGATCACGTGTGTCTACCGCCACTTTTTGGTCGGACAATTCGTCTGTGTCTGCCGAAACAAATTCAAACTAATTCGACCGACCTATCGTTATATGGTTGTACAAGGTGCCCTAAGTAAATATGCAGACATTTTGTACGGTAATTCTAAATCGTCGTAGACTCTTGAAAATTCAGTATATTATTACTATACATCTTATGAGATGACTGACCAATTTTTATGATTTAAAGTTCAAATGAACGTACAGCAGGAATTGGAATACATCCTACTAAAGCCTGATTGTCACAGCTGGTGAATTTCAAAAATGCAATCTGGACTTGAGGACAACGGTAGAAGAACGGTAGGCAATAAAATTCTGTTTTAAACTTGGAAAAAAAAAAGCCCACAAAAACGTATGGAATGCTTTTAGACTGCTTTTGTAGCATCTTGTATGAATCGAGCATCAGTTTTTTTGAGTGGCATAAGAGATTCATGGAAGACAAGGAATCTGTGAGGGATGATGACAGGTGTGGGAGGAGTAAAGAAGTCAGGATACCAGAGTTAATTGGCTATATAAAGAATTGCATGGACAAGGACAATAAGTGCACAGTTTTATGTCAGTGTGGGAACTGTACACACAATTATTCGCAAGGAGGTGCAGAAGATTTGTGCAAAGTTTTTCCCAAGGGTGCTCAGAGAAGATCAGAAAGAAAGACGTTATCATGGGCACCAAGACAGTTCCTCACCCTTCCTATAGTCCAGACCTTGCCCCCCCCCGGTGACTTTCGGTTATTCCCTAAGTTCAAAGAAAACCTTAGAAGCTGTCGTTATGAGACAATTAAGGAGATGAAAGAGGCTGTGATGATGGTCATTGACACGCTCACACGAGAGGACTTTCATGAGGCCTTCCAGAAGTTGTTAGAATAATACAAGTGCATTGCGGCCAGAGGAGATTAGTTTGAAGGGAACTAGTTTCATGTATTTACATAAAAGTGCCCATACACAAAAGTCTACAGCTTTATTTGAAAACTTTTATTGAAAAAATCAATTCAAGTAACTTGATTAAGTAGTAAAGCTATTCAATGTAGCTGCCTTGATACGGGTCTGGAACTGGGAACATGCCTTTTCCACAAGTGCCAGTAGGAGCTCCGCGAATACTCGGCGAATGGTGGCAATCAGGCTGCATTTAGTGTTGTGGGAGGTTCTGTTGGTGATGTTCTCGACGTATGACCAAACGAAGTAGTCCAGCAATTTCAGGTTGGGGAGGAGTGGGACCACTGAGAAAACAATACAAAATCGTAGCACACCTGAAGCCAAACTTAGGTCTGTTTTGAATTGTGGGCCAGCCCTGAGTCCTTCTGCCACACTCAGAGTCTGGCATCGGCCACCTGACTGCACCAGGGAATACCACACTCTTCAGCATATCCAGGTACACTTTGGTGTTGACTTTCAAGCCGACTTCGAAGATGTGAGGTGGCATGATGTGGCCTTCACTTGAAACCACATCAACGACCATAACCATTTCCGGAAACTTTGTTTTCATCACCCTGGGCATGTTCCTTATTATTCGTGACAATTCATCAATGCATTTTGAGGGTGCTGGCAATGGTCCTGTTGTCATAACATGGATTGGTAGAGAGCATGAGTTGTACAGCGGCACATCTTTGATCTCGGTCGTTGGACATTTTGTCACTTTCAGACATGATAGAAGGCTCTTATCGCTCTTGGGATTTGTACACAACCGGCCAGCTAGTAGATCGTCTGCAACAAAAAAAAAAAAAAGAAAAGAAAACCAGTTTTCACCAAACAGATATGGAATCATCTCGTCTTTTGAATGGTGACAATTTTATCGTTCCACCCTGTATATGCATCGAAAATTTTACATGCACCACACACACACACACACACACACACATTACATGTGTGTGTGTGTGTGTGTGTGTGTGTGTGTGTGTGTGTGTGTGTGTGTGTGTGTGTGTGTGTGTGTGTGTGTGTGTGTACTAGATATTTTTTTCGTGGCTTTTGTGAGATGCCATGTTATTTGATTGTGGAAATAATTATATATATAATCCACACAAACTAATACACACAGATACCTACACATTATTCGGTCGTCCGCTAGGGTCTGTGGTGCAGTGTTTAAAGTACTCGGAAAAAATCAATTGTAAATGTGATATTCGTCTGAAAATTGAAGGTTCAATTCTCAGTGTGGGCAACCGAAAAATACAATTGCGAATTACTTAGGATCTCTATCCAGTCATGGCTGACGGAACGAGAGCAGACTAAAAATAATTTTTTTAAAAAAGAAGTAAAATTACACTCTTCTAGAGGTTGAAAGTTTAATCGTCAGTGCCGGCAATACTAAGAATACAATTACAAATCATTTAGGACTTGTACCTAGTCTCATGGCTGATAGAACGAGAGCATCATATCCTCATGAATTAAATGAAGGGTTCCGTTCGGAATTCTGTGCAGATTCCCAAGTTTGACAGTAAAATTCCCGCGTTCAACAATATACACCTGAAGAAGGTTTGCGGTTATATCGACCGAAACGTTGTGGAATTAACACTCAAGATAAGAACGGTAGTCCAAAGAATCCAAATAATATGAAATAAATCAATTTTGAATTTGGTTGTATCTTGTTTGAAAACTCTCTATCGATTTGTTATAATGCGTCATCGTCGTTATCGAGAGCATTGCAGGTGCGTCATTCTATTTTTATGGTTCCAGGTCTAAGAGCAAACTGGCCTGCAAAGCGTCCGCTGGAGATAATTGTGGAAATATTGAATGAGGAATATTATTTACAGCCTTTCTTATCCATAGGCAAATTGCCAAGTAGTTAAAACTGTTTTATAATTTGATATGTAGGGACCATCGCGAAATGACTGGGAAGCCAATACATCAAACGACTACAAGATATCGAATGAAGAGTCTTTGAATGCAAATCGCGGAAAGCACCATTTTTCAGAATCCTTAAGTTACAACGAGCAAAAGTATTCCATTTCATCTCCATACATCACACCCCAAAAGACATCTGCCTTATTTTAAATTTAAATAAGCGTTCACAGTGGAATAGTAGATTTGAAATTTGGGTCTTTTTAGATTTAGCTTGGATTGCATTTAAACTTTTCACACCTATGTGAATGTGTGCGTATATCTCTACAATTATATAAATGCAACTTTTTTCTCTGTGTGTGTGTGTGCGTGTGTGTGCGTGTTCGTTCCTTATAGACTCCGAAACAGATTTTCTTTACAATTTACAGAACTTTAGTGTATAAGTCTGGGAGTGATCTTAGTTAAGTTTTGTCTCAGAATACCCCTGATAATTATCGATAATCTATAATCAAAAGCGTTATTTTAATTTATCTATCATCGGTAAAACCATTTTTTCCATGTCGTCGCTTAGCAACAATGATAGAACAACGAACCGTGAAAATTCTACTGTGGGTAAGTTGATAGCATGTTTTTTCGTTTTGTTTTTCTGTTTGTTTTTTTGCATGACATGGTCTGTAGGTTCAAACTCCGCACGTAAATTTCTTAATTTCTTTTTCATTAGCGGCAAAGAATTTTAGAAGACTTGAAAATTTACGTGTTTTTTTTTTTTTTTGCTTTTTTGTTTGTTTTTATTTTGTTTTGCTTCTTTTTTTTTTTGCATGACGTGATCCGTAGTTTCAAACCCCGCACGTAAAGTTCTTAATGTTTTTTTTTCGTTAACTGGAAAGAAGTTTATATGGAATAAATTTATAAAAGAAACAGTAGGTTCTCTAGATTGCACTGTAGAATAACGTATATTTTGAACGATTTCACGGATTTCGATGACAATAAAAA
>NC_136503.1:43596100-43621100 GCF_053919585.1 Euprymna scolopes
CTCTCTCTCTCTCTCTCTCTATATATATATATATATATATATATATATATGTGTGTGTGTGTGTGTGTGTGTGTGTGTGTGTGTGTGTGTATATATATGTGCACACACACACACAAACACACACATATATATATATATATATATATATATATATATATATATATATGGTAAAACTGGTAATTAGTAAAAACCTGAAGAGAGTGCTCAATACTATTGCAGAGCAAATATGTGTTTTATTTTTTTATTAGCGTTTTATCTGTTTGGTTACATATGTTTCGGATGTTGGACCATGTTTACGATCCAGCAGCCTCGTCAGACCTTACAGAAATGGTTGTTAAGGTCTGACGAGGCTGCTGGATCGTAAACATGGTACAACATCCGAAACATATGTAACCAAACAGATAAAACGCTAATAAAAAAATAAAACACACACACACACAAACACACACACACACCTATATATATATATATATATATATATATATATATATATATATATATATATATATATATATATATATATATAATATATATATATATAGGGCTCAATACGCATAAATTTATACTTTCGTATATTAATTTTATGTGAGTAAATTAAGTAGTTTTATATATATATATATATATATATATATATATATATATATATATATATATATATATATATATATATATATATATGAATTTAAAATCGAAAGGAAGAAACAAAATGCTTGATGAATCGTCTGTTCAGTGGGATTCTATTTAAACGACTGTTTCCAAACGTAAATATATCTCTTCAGCTTCTCGGATATTCAGGATATAAATATGGGTCGTTTTGTAACCTTACTGTAGTTATTCCATTCGTAAATTAGTTGTAGGCTGTTTTTTATTGTGGAGTATTATAGTTCGGTTTCCAGATAATGTTAGGGTTAACTTCTCGACAACTTTTTATGTGTACCGTACCCCTCACTGGCGTGCGTGCGGCGTACATGAGCTAAATTGCAAGTAAACGAACTGTTTAAATCAATAATAAAAAAAAAATGGACGTTTCATAATGTACTGATTTCTATTTCAGTTAACGGATATCGTCTCCCGTGTAAAATTTAAAGTTTAAGGATTGCATCTAACACATACGTTAAGATGCGATTCTATCGAAAGGAAAGAAGAATTGTGTGAATTAAATAGATGAATAAATAAACAAATAAATAAGTAATAGACATTACACATAGAGAACTATCTCTACAATTTATTTTAAAAGTATACATACCACCACTCTCCCCTCGTCGGTTAGTCTATTCTCTCCCCTTTTCCCCTCTCTTTCGTGATCGATGGTGGTGAAAGTTGGGTATAATTTGATTATGTAAAGGTGCAAGTCATCAAAAATTTGTTTACATTGGACTTGAAGACGACCATGTTGTAGTCAGCTGGAAAGCATGCCAGCAGAACTGAGTTCTACAGGCGAGTAATTCTAGGAAAGTAGCTTTGTTGGTGGAGTCTGCGTTCAGATTTAGGTACAGATAGAAAATAGGGGAAATTGTTGATAGTGGTTGTAGCTAGATCTATAAAGTTGCTAAAAGTTGCCATTTAAGGAAACGGCAGGAGCGAATGTTATTTTTTTTTTAAATATCTACTCTCAATTGAACTCAAATCAGCATCTTCTTTCAATCAATCACAGACGGAGCATATAGGCCTCCTGACCTGGTATGCAAATTGGAGCTGCTTCCCTCACAGAGAGATAAAAATGAATGATAGCAGTGTGTTCTATACGGAGTATTGATAATATGACTTGTTCTCTTCTGGTAATTTTAGTATGGTCATCATTTTTCTATTGCATACAATTTATTGTTGATGCAAGAGTTACAGATTCATCTATTATATAAATCTCCCCTGTCTGTTTAAATGTTTGTATGTAGGATCGATATCCTTTTGAGGCTTGACCCTTCGGACGACAAATATCGAAAAATTGGCTAAAAACATTAATTCCTTCATCATCAACTGGGCACTTTTCTACAAGGAGGGTCGTTTTTTTTGTTTTTTTTTTTGTTTTGTTTTTTTTGCATCGTCATTTTTGCAAATTATCATATCGGTTGGAATGACTTTACTAATTTCAACGTTTCGAACTTCCGGTTGTTTCATGGAGTAGGGGTAAGACGTCAGGTTTTCTTTCACTTTCTTTTCCGTTTTCACGTCACGGGTTCAAGCCTGCCTGCCTACTACCACTTTTTTTGCTCAAAACACACCTCCAAACACCCGAGCAACGCCGGGCACCTGGGCTAGTTTATTTGAAAGGAGGAAAACAAGAAGAGTAATATACCAATCGAATAAAAAGCATGAGAAAACCGAGCTTCCAGATATGAAGAGATGACCAGATAGCAAAGACAAATAAAAATATTTTTTGAAAAAAGTGCATTCGAAATGACAATGAAGTGTAAGCAACAAGTGAACAGGACAAGAAGGATTCTTAGAAAAGCCATTATAAGAAATTGCCACGTATATGTGGAACTATGATAATCTAGAAGTTGCTTAAGCATTTTTTGGTCTTACTATTAAAATTGAAGAAATAAAGAAAGGTGTATGAGAAACTATAAGACGAAGCAGGTTAAAATTGGAGGCCGTTCAGGTGTTGTTACAAAAATGTTGAAAGCTGCATATGAAACAGACATTGAGGTGATCACAGAGTTGCGAAATCAAATCATAAAAGAAGTTTTCCCAAAAGAGTGAAGAATTTAGTACAATTGTGAATTGATACAAAGGTAAAGCGGAATGACAAGATACAGGTGATTCCAGAGGCTTAAAACTGATGTATCAGATCCTGGAAATGATTGAGAGAATAATTGCAAATAAGAAATCAGGTAAGCATATATATATATATATATATATATATATATATATATATATATATATATATATATATATATATATATATATATGTATATGTATATGTATATATATATATGTATATGTATATATATATATATATATAAATATATATATATATATATATATATATATATATATATATATATATATATATATATATATATATAACGCAGTTTGGTTTTATGTCTGGGCACATTACTACTCGTGCTACATTTATCCCGAGACAAATGTAAGAGAAGTACCTCGGTAAAAAAGAAGAAACTGTATCTTGCCTTTATGAATATGGAGAAAGCTGTTGACAGGATGCTACGAGAGATGATATGGTAAACTTCGTGTAAACCAGGTGCAAACGAGAGGAGGTTGTTTAAGCAATATACAGAAATGCTCAAAGTCGTTTTTGAATTAACACATTTAGCGACACCTTTAATGTTAAAGTAACAGTACATCAGTGTTTTGTACTGAGTAAAATTGTCCGTATGTGTTGTTTAAAATAGTTGCTGTTTGCTGATGATTTAGTACTTGTCTGTTAAGTTAAAGACTTTGGAGAGTGCTATAGAAGGTAAAGGTTTGAAAGTGATGATTAGTTGTTATAATGTTGGAAATATACCAAGAAGAAGAAAGTCACCCTGCTCGATTTTTGGAAAGGGAGTCGGATGCAATTCAATTTTTTTGTGGTAACTATAAATATTAGATACACAAGAAATGCAGTGATATTCTGAGAGAGGATAACAAATTTGTCCTCGAAAAGTGGAAGACAATGGAGATGAATGAGCACTCAGATGCGTAGAAAATATATCTGGATGGGCGAAGCTATTAAGTTTGTTTAGAAGTTTTGTTACCTTGGTGATACTATTGGAGCACGAGGTGGAGCAGGTGTCAGTGCGATTTCAAGAATTAAGAATGAATAAAATAAGTCTTTACTAGCCAGTAGAGTGTTACCACTGTCAAATAAAAGAAGGGTCTATTAAGTATTTGTACGCAATGTCATGATGTATGGAAATAAAACCTGGCCAGTGAAAATTAAGGATATGCGTTGCATGGAGAGAAATGATATGAGAATGATATGATGGATATGTAATGTGAGTCTTGAAGACGAGCTTAGATCTGTGATCTCAGATGAAACTTAAATTTGGACACTGTAGAGAGATGTGTGAAGATTAGAGAACTTTGATGCTATGGCCACTTTTTAAGAATGAATGAGAGTTCTTGGATTAGTAAATGTAAAAGAGTTGAGTCAGCAAGGTCATTTTGCAGAGGTAAGTCCGAAAAACGTGATAGGAACTGATAAGGATAGACTTTAGAGAAAGAAGGAAGAATAAAGACCAAGACAGAGATAGTTTAGTTTGGAAAAGACGCCTAACACATGTTAGCATGTAAAACAGACATAAAAACGAAGACAACAACGACGACGACGATGATGATGATGATGATGATGATGATGATGATGATGATGATGATGATGATGATGATGATGATGATGATGATTGCTGTTATTATTTTTTTTCCCATACAGTACTTAGTCTTTCTAAACGGTCACCTAGAAATATGACAGAACACTGGTGCGCGTATGGCAGCTGTATGCAAATGACCGAGCCACGTGCGAGATGACATCATGGCAAGGAAGAAAGAGAAAGGGTTATAAAAAGAAGAATGTGTGCGCGGACCGATGATCGCGTTAGAGACACGTGGGTGACGTCACAGCCGAGACGAAGAGTTACACGTGGCCGGAGAAGTAGGAATAAAGGTCTTTTGTTAAAACTTGAAACAGCGAATTGAATTTCTTTCCCCCCTTTCTTTCTTATATTCCTTGCGACGGAGTCTACGGCGTGTTGGGTGCCAAGTGCCTACCTGTTAACGTGTGTATAAAACATGTGTTACATTACATAAATATTGTAACGTTACATAAATATTGTAACGTAGATGAAGAACATAGCTTAAAATCTGCTATTATCTCACCAAGTTTAACAATTAATTTAAAATGCCGGAGAAAATGGATTGCGCTTTTATTTAATATGTTTTGCTATTTTATTTTTATTTAATCCATTCGAATGTTTATTGAAAGACGAAAAACAAAAACAACTATGGAAGGCAGTAATTGCTGGGAATGCAGTTAGGAGATGCGGAGTTCCTATCCCGTCGCGGTTACCACCCGACGAAGGCCAGAGGAATAGTTTTTTTTTATTATTACATTTTCACCCCAAACAAGGCACATTGCCACTTTAGTGTAGGGGACTACTATCAGGGCAACAACTACTGGGGTACTATGTAGGGATTTGGGCAGCAAGATGTCGGTTCACGTTACACTTGAACTTCTGCATGTCAGTACAGTTGGGGAAGCAGGAACTTGGAATGGAATTCCAGAGTCTAGCGGTTCTGGGGAAGAAACTATTGGAGTAGAAAGATCTTTTACATCTAGGGATCTCTACTGTGTGGGGATGAGATTTAGCTGCCTGTCGGGTTTGTCGAGGGTGTTAACGTCGTGGGGGCACAAGTGCTTGCAGTTCATCAGAGCATTCACCATTAAAATACTTGTAGAACAGGCAGAGGGATGCAACATTTCGTCGATAGGACAGAGGCTGAAGCTTAGATGCAAGTTCAGGGCCTATCAGATTAGTGACTCTCCTTTGAACCTTGTATAGGAGCGAGAGACTAGTAGCAGATGCACCAGCCCAAATATGACAACAATACTCCATACATGAGCGAATGGTGGGCTTATAGAGATACAGGATACTTTCGGGTGTTAGTAGTTTTCTAGCACGGAGAGAGAGCCTACTTTTTTCGCAACGGCCCTGACAATGCTTTCAATGTAATTGTTCCAACTCATGTTTCCTGTGAACGTTAGGCCAAGGAGTTTAAAAGATATACTCTCAGATAAAGAGTCGTTGACCATTGTTATTGATGGTAGAGAAGGTTTCTTGTAATTATTGAAGGAAACAAGTTTAGTCTTGGTGGCATTGAAAGTGACCATCCATTTTTGTCCCCATTCCACTACAGATTGGAGGTCATCCTCTAGTGTGTCCGCCATTTCCCTAGATATGTGTTCATTTGTTTTCCTGTCGTGACTGTTATAGAGTGTGGTATCATCAGCATATATACCCATCTCAGATGCAATTTTGTCGGGGAGGTCATTTATGAATATTAGGAACAACAGAGGTCCAAGGATAGACCCTTGAGGCACTCCCGCATTTATATCATATTGTTTAGATGTACGACCGTCGAGGACAACCTGGATTTTTCTCTTATCTACGACTGATTTAATTATGTTAAGTATTCTAACAGTGATACCGTATGATCTAATTTTCATGAGGAGACCCTTATGCCATACCCTGTCAAAAGCCTTAAATATATCTAGAGCTACCGCTCTGCCCTCCCTCCGCTTTGTCCAGTTGGTTGAAACGTCGTGAAACAACAACTAAGAAAGATGAGGATAATAATCTGAACATTTTATTTTTGATATTGGTATTTATGAATTGTAAAACGGACTTTAAACTGATGATGATGATGATGATGATGATGATGATGATGATGATGATGATGAAGAAGAAGAAGAAGAAGAAGAAGAAGAAGAAGAAGAAGAAGAAGAAGAAGAAGAAGAAGTAGAAGAAGAAGAAGAATGTCAGTTTTAAATATGTGGCGTGAATTTCGTATGTTGTAAATTTCAATTCTATTGCTTGTTTTGCTTCGTGGTTTTCATGCATACCCACTGAAAGAGAAGAAGGTAATATAATAAGAATATTCTTTATATCTCTTCAATAATAATAGGATTAGAAATTTCTGACGTCAACAAATTCTTTATCTATTTGCAAATGCTAAGACGCTGATTTCTGCGTTCTCTTGTGTAATGACCGATATATTTCGGCTTTCTTTTTTTTTATGAGTTGTGTCGGTAGCTAGGGAGAGGAGCGCAAAAAATATTTGAAAAGTCACAAATTACAAATGTCAAAAATGATTAAATTATTTTAAAAACAAAAACGTGTATTTTCAATACAAAGTACAAGTAAGTCTTCAGGGGCTTCACGTGCACTGTGCAGTGGCGACGTTTACACTTCGGTGTCCAAAATCAAAATGCTTAAAATGGTTTCTGCGCATGTATATCTGCACATGCACTCATCTGAATTAATGAAAAAATAAAATAAAATAAAAACGTTCTAAGCCAATCAGATACATTTCTAGGAATTTATAAAAATTGCCGTTGAAATCCACCCTGAATTCTTAAAAAGCCAGATTTTTCCTTCACAAAAAGTTGGAGCCAAAATCCACGAGAAAGTTAACATCTGCTTAACGCCAGTGTTCCTTCGCCCAGTCGGCAGGTGGGGTAAGTGTCTTTCAACTCACACGCACGCGCACACAGGGTTATGTATGACATGAAATGGAATTGTAATCATAGGAAGAAGATCTCCATCATTTCAGTAATTATGGAGTCAACCGGACTCATGAAAAAGAACTATTGCACTTAAAAAGGACGGTTAGAATCTTAAAAAGATCTCTCGGTTGGAATGTATGAGATAGTGGGTGAATGTCTGGTACCCAGTAGAATGTCTGGTACCCAGTAGGATGCCCCACCCCTAGCTAGAAGAAAATAATATTTTTTTAAATGTCATAAGCATACGCACTCTGACACTAACATACACACATACACAACTCATTAACTTTCTAATTATCGTCTGCTCATCGAAAACGTCTGCATAAACTTATTGATTTTACTACTAATAACAGTTCTCATTCAACTTTCCACAAAACAAATGAACATAAATGTTAATCAAATATAATTTGTGTAATCAGGTGAGAAAGTTTTGATTATGATTTTTCACGCCCGTGATTAATTCACAGACCTTAAATTATCGACTAAGATTTCCTTGATATCTTGGCTAATAACCCCCCCCCTCCACTTGTTCACTTGTTCTGCAAGGACTTTCTAAAATATGAACAGACATTTTGTTTATATATATATATATATATATATATATATATATATATAGAGAGAGAGAGAGAGAGAGAGAGAGAGAGAGAGTCATCCACACACAGTACTGTTTCGCTGTATCACAGCTCATCAGTGCGGCTAGGCAGGCAACTACATCAAGCCAGGATAGAAACCCGACCGCCCGTACGACAGTCGGGGTTGCGAACCATTACGCCAATCAGCAGCTGCTGTGCGGGCAGTGAATTAACGATGTTTTAACATCGTCTGAATACCTAAGCTCGATTTGTTTACACATGAACATCGCTTAATACAGGTTCCTTCAGCCTTGGATAGACTAAGTATACCCACGAAGGGTGTCCTGATGTGAAATTTTTGTGACAGGAGGTGCGCAATCTCCAACCACACCTCTTCTGAGACGACATTGTTAAATACCAGTGGCAAGTGAAGCACAGGATGACTGGAAACAGATGCCGAGATAAACAGAAAGAACATACAGCGCCTAGAATTCCCAAATGGTCACCCATCTGATACTAACCAGGCTCAACGTTGCTTAACTTCGGTGATCTGACGAGAACCAGTGTGTCAATGCGATTATGTCGTATACATAGCTTAATACACAAATGATATATCGTGTATCACTTTCCAATATGCTCAACTCATAATAAAGAGCATTTTAGACATCCACATACAGTACTGTTTCGCTGTATCACAGCTCATCAGTGTGGTTAGACAGGCAACTACCTCAAGCCAGGATCGAAACCTGACCGCCCGTATGACAGTATATATATATGCAACTTTGTCTGTGTGTGAGAGAGTTCGTTCGTTATAGATTCAAAAACGGCTGGACCGATTTTTATGAAATTTCACAAAAAAAGTACTTGGTGTGTCTGGCAGTGTTTTAAGCTAGGTTTTGACATCGAAATGTTTCCAACAAGTATCGGCAACTGATATTCGCTATGTATTGTACGTATGCAAATGAAAATGAGCGGCCATTTTTCCAGGTCGTTGTTTGGTGACGAGCTAGACCGACGCTGACACCGTTATTTATGTTATCAAATTGTTCATACTACTACTACACACTTCACAGCGCACGCACAGACACACACACGCACACACGACCATTACAGCGTGTTTCCACTTTCTTTTTTTTTTGACAACGTAACTTCTTAATGTTGTTCCGTTAATTGGAAAAAAATAGTTCTTCCATTTTTTTGCATTAACTTTACTTTAGTTAACACTTTTAATAACAGTTATTTATACAAATACAAATTCATTAACTTATTAAAAATGATTTTTCTTTGACTAACTAATCAAAACAAAACACTCCTCATAACAACATTAAAACCACATTGCTTATACATTACTTGTGCATTTACGAACATTTATTTAAAATTCTCTCTTTTCTCATTTAATCTTTTCATAAATTTTGATAGAGATTTTTTTCGGAAATTTATATTTTTACATGTTTATTTTATCTTACACTTCATAAGCATAAAAATGGCATTAAGTCAACCCTCGACCAATGTTGGGTAACACTACTAGTATATATATATATATATATATATATATATATATATATATATATATATATATATATAAATTTCCATTTCAAATGTATATAAAATATCGGCGCTTCTACAGAATTGGGACGAGATTTTATAGTCGATAAATGGAGTTTTCAGATAAAAAAACAATGGTTTTGTCGGAATTTTATTTTTTTATCGACGTCGCCATCAGCACTGCAAAGAGAAATGGAGGATGTCAACCGTCTGGGGTAGCCTGTAGCATTCATATTACCCTCTCCCCTTCTCATCTTGGCCCTGTTGTCTAGTAGTCGTTTGAACGTAAAAGGCCTTTTCAGCTGGCGAATGTGTGTGTGTGCGTGCGTGCATGCGTCACTCTCTCTCTCTCTCTCTCTCTCTCTCTCTCTCTCTCTCTCTCTCTCCCTTTTTTGTCACATAGTCCTCGTGGGCATTTCTTTCTCTCTCTCTCTCTCTCTCTCTCTCTCTCTCTCTCTCTCTCTCTCTCTCTCTCTCTCTCTCTTTGTTAGTGTCTTTCCTTTTTATTAGTAGTATTCCATCATCATTGCTTGATGATAATTGGTTGTTCTGAAAACAATCCCAGAGATCCTTTCTTGCACACTTTTTCAAATCAGTTCCGGATAAGACTTCGTGAGAGCAAGTCTCTTTTCTGGGATTCCGTCGAGAGGATACCGACGTAAAAACACTCAACCTCTTCACTAAGGGTAGAAGGCTTTTATTGGAGCGGTTGGAAATTGGTGTTTTAAAAAACATCATTTATTGAAGAAGTTAACCATTTTCAGAGAAACGAAATATCATTTTAGAAGAAAAAGAAGACAACCCTTTTCAGAGAAAAGGATTTCCATACTACGAAGAGAGAGAACCAAACTTTAAAAAACTTTTGAAGGTTTCGTTTGTTTTGAAAAAAAGAAGGACAGAGAGAAGAAAGAAGAAAAACTCACAACTCAGCTTTGCATGTTTTCTTTCCTGAAAAAAACTTTATTGAAAGATTGAATTTAAAGACTTGAAAGAACTATTTTATATCTTTTGTGTGTGCTTTTCATTTCAGCCTTTCTTTCAAGTAAGAATTGTTTTCTTATGTTTGTTTTTTTTATTTCATGTTACCTTAAAGGTTTTTTTAAACCTTAGCTTTGGAAAATAAAAGCAATCATAATATTTTATTTTCTTTTAAACAAATTTCAATCATTTTAATTTCATTTCGGGTCTGTATTTCATTTGCTCATTTATTTAGTTTCCCATTCCCGGAAAATTTGCTTTACTTGTTTCTTTTTTATTTATTTATTTTTTTTAATTTGTTACCCCTAAAATCGGATTTTGGTGACGACCCCAAAATTCCGTTAGTTTCTACTGTTTTTTTTTTTTTAATCAATTCTAATAAGATACAATGGTAGCTTCTAAATTATGCAGTTGATATAACCTAGATATTACTGAATTATTAAACAAAACAACCGTAATTGTGTTAGCACGTGAAAAAGTGCCGCCTTCTTTTTTAAATCAAAATGGAAAATTACCTCCCTTTTGAACTCTCCTATGTCTTACGATCGTTTTCATCAAATTCTATTTTTATTTTTTTTAATAAATAAATTTCTACCTTATCGATTTTCGTAATCTTTGGATATAGTTGTCTTAAAAATACGGGGAATGCGTAGATATCATTGTTTTAATGTGTAATTCAGTTTTATGATTTCCTAAATTTCATTCCAATAGTGTAGAAGCGCTAAAATATCTTTTTTGAATTCGTACTTTTGAACTCATTAAGTTCATGTTTTATCATCCAACATTTCTCTTGCTCTTTTACATTTAAGTTTAAACCCAAAAATAATCTCCTTCAAATATGTTTTTCCAAAACTGGTTTTCTTCAAAAATGAAAAAAATTCCTCCCATACTGGAACCCTACAAATGAAACTTCCAAACAAAAAAAAAAGAAAAAAAAAGAAAAAGACTTTCTAAACGACAACGATATGTATTTATTTTAGTGGCCTTATTTTAGAGTATGTCTGTGTGCGCATGTTTCGGGAATCCATTTTAAAAGTTCTAATTTGGGTGAGGAATTTTGGGGGAGAACATTAGGACCTCCCAGGACCCTGGGATACGGTGGCCGCGGAATACTTTTTTTTTCAGATTACGATGCGGAATACGATGTTTTCCGGTCCCTAGTTACGGTATTTGCCCCGCCTCACTATGTTATTTATAATGTTATTTGATTGTATACATGTGTATTATATACTGTACTGTATTTGGTTACTAATGTTTAATATGCACTGCATTAAATTTTGCTTAGGCCCCGCCATACGGCGACTTCATCTTACGATCCCAACCCCGAAACAGATTAATGCTGTATCCCGTGGTTCTAGAGAGAGAGAGAGAGAGAGAGAGAGAGAGAGAGAGAGAGAGAGAGAGAGAGAGAGAGAGAGAGAGAGAGAAAGAAATGTTTTATGATAAACACAAGCAGACAAGAAAAATAATGAATTCAAAAGCATACATTCACAAAAGATGTGCTTTATACATGTTTCAAATGAAAGTTTACATTAAGAAGAAAAACAAAATGTTTTTCCATATTTTAGAGTTCTTGTAAAACAGCTGAGGTGTCGAAGAGTCGATCATTTAAGTTCCATGAATTACACAGGTCTGAAAATCGTGATCAAAACTGCTCCACTCAATTACAAAATTATATTTTATTAAAAGTTATTAAGAAGAATCAATGTTTATTTGTTTTCCTATTAGAAAGAAGGTTCATTGGGGAAGGTTTGTAACATTTCAATGAATAAGTTTATATATTATCTTAGATAAGCAGACGTTAATGAAAGAGTCAGTGGGCTATATGCATGTGTGTTCGTTAATGTCTGTGTGCATATGTTTACGATATTGTGTAATTCATTGAGTTGAGATGACAGCAGCAGCCCTAAAGCCCATCAGATGGATAGAGAAGGAGTTGAGGCGATGCCAATCTAGGATCTATCATAGATTTAAGCTTAGTTAGTTTATTGAAGAAAGCTCTGTTCGATGTGGCTCCAAAAAGGCCTTCTCAAATAACTCCAGAGAATCCTCTGATTGGTCCAAAATGTTATTTGTTTTCTTTTTAAGCAAGTATATGCGCAGACATGATGTGCAGAAAACATTTTAAACATTTGTCGTCACATCTGTGTTATGTTATAATGCTATAATTCGTATTACTATCATAACTGATTACTATTATACTAATATAATCTGGTATAGGTCTGCATATTTAGAAATATTTGCATTATGAATGGCAAGTTCATTCATGAAGCCAATATAAATAAAATAGATCTATGTGCGTGTATGTCTATGTGTCTGTGCATAAATATTTAACCGATAAACTCTTAAACTACTGGTCACATAACACTGAAATTAACAGGAAATAGTAAGCATACACGAAGGATGGTTTATAATAAGTAAAATCTTTGTTTGGATGAATGAATAATGTTTACAGACATATATCGACAAGTTGAAATGCAAAATGCTCATTTCAAATTGCTGGGATATTTCTATTACTTTCTGCGCATGTCCGATTCAATTAATTTCTTCAAGTCGTTTGATATTAAATCTTTCTTACGTTTCCCTCGATAACTACATTGGTAGGGAATTCGGCTAGAGCGCTAAATGATTTGGTTTCGATTCTAACTGATGGCACTGATGTCATTTTTTGTTTTTTAAGCTTTTGAAATCACTACTATATATTAGGTACAATATAATATCCAATCAAGAATTAGCTTTGCAATAATAAATACGAGATTTGCCGAATTCCCTAAAAAATCAAAATATATTCAAGCATATTTTATGACTCAGCAAAGCCGGGCGCCTCCTGCTAGTTCTTATAATACAATAAATGTATTTTCGTTTTTTTTTTTTTTTTTAGAGATTCTTTACTGCAAATCATAGATGGATTTTAGTTGACTTAGACTTAGAACGGCTGAAGCGGTTCAGTTTTCTATGATTATGATGAGGAAAAAATTTCAGGTTCTGTGGAATTGGTTTGTGCTTCAATGAGGCATCACTTATTGTCTAAACCGGATAAAGACGTTATTAAAGAGGGTAAAGAAGAAAAAAATGAACGCAAGCAAGAAAGAACAGAAAAAAGAAAAACAAGAAAAATATGAAAATAGAAATAAATAATGAGTAGGATGATAAAAGGAAGAAAAGAAAGAAAACCGTAAAAAATAAACGATAGAAAAGGTGAGAAATAAGGAAGACACTAATTATAATCATAAAAGAAAGAAAGAATGAGAAATAAAATAAAAATAAAAAAAGGAAAATAATGAAAAGAAAAAAAACGGAAAAACCAAAATGAAAGAAAAAAATAAAAGAATAAAAAGAAGAAATATTAAGAAACACAATGAAATATAAAGCAATAAAATGGCGCTAAAATAAAAATAATTAAAAAGCGGTGAGAGTGAAAAATAAAACAAGAAAGAAAAAAAAATGAAAAAGAAAAAAGAAACAATGAAAAAAAAATGAAAAAAAAAAGAAACAAAGAAAAAATATGAAGTAGAAAGCAAAACAGAAAAAAAAAGAAAAAGAAAGGACAGGAAGGAAAGAAACAAACAAATTAAGACAAATGACAAAAGATACATTAATATAGTAAAATAAATAAATAACCAATAAAATTAAAGATAAAATTAAAACTACATAAAAATAAATAAAACATTTTTAAATGAAATAAACAATAAAATAAAATAAAAGGTTTTGGCAAAATAAGTGTTTTCTTAAAGAATGATTCCGTGCAGAAGGCTACAACAAAAATGGCTTCCGGACAATAAATGCCACTTTCTTTCCTGTGATTTCTTTATTGACTGCTTCCCAAATAATCTTCAGTTTTCTTAGACCAGCAAACAAGATCAAAGTCTAAAGAACCGGGTTAAATGGCTCTTTAACGCCTCATCTGCGATTGGCTGCTGCATTTTGGGTAACAGAAAAGCATTTGTTGCCAGTTCTTGCATGGATTATTATCTGCAATTATTCACATAGAAATAGCACCCCACCACCCTGCTGAACTCCATCTCTCCCTCCCCTTGATTACGTCGGTTCAATGTGGTAGCTTCATAGCTACCCAGCTAACAGCATTCTAGTAAAAATTCAGGAGTCTACATCAGGATCCGTCGACTCTGTGTGTGATAAGGACGTATCAAACATGGAACCACAAAACCGTGTCATGAAAGTAACGTTGCTTTTGTGCAAACTCCATTTCTTTGCATATTCTTAAGCAAACCTTCCCCGACTTCGTATCCAACTGCTGGGCCTTGCAGCTCTTGGAAATTTTGGTAAAATCCTGCAATATTGCAGATACACAACAATATTTATGGCATAATCACGTTGATACCCTAGTTCTCATTAGTTCACCGAAGTTAAGCAACGTTGAACCTGGTCAGTACCAGATCGGTAACCATTTGGAAATACCAGACACTTTATGTATGTGGACGGCAACCCCTGTCTGCAAGAACTGCAAAAATCTAATGTCACCATCTCTTCTAACGTGGATTTGATGTGGACCGCTTATGATTGTGATATTCCCATGAAACTTCCTCTTTCAGAGATAGTCGGCTCAACCCGCCATGGGTGAGTGTTGTTTTGGGGTTTGATACCTCACAATATAATTATTCTCCCTTTAATCAAAATAATACTTATCTAAGTATGCTGGGTAATCTACTTTCAGAATATATGTGGTTATGGGAATCTAACTTCAAAACTCTAGGAAAGGTTTATGAATAAACCAAACAAATTACAACTTTATTTTATAAATAAAATTGCGGGGTTACTCGGCGTTGCCTGGAGCCACTAAAAACAAAATAGAAGCGTTTAAAAAGTGTAACATATTCTATCTCTCTATTTTCTCTCACCATCCCCACACATCATTCCAACCTCTTCTTCCCCCCCCCCCGTCCATAAAGAGTTTAAAAAAATTAAATCTGAAGAGGCTTCTAAAATGCAATTAAACCCCAAATAAAATTAAGGAGGTCTCTAGAACACTACTAAAACCACCTTTTCCAAGTGTTTTAGTCTGAAGAGAATGTTACGAAACGATAAAATAAAATTTGGAGTTTTTTTAATAAATCAATGAACGATTTCTTTCCAAATTAATACATATGATCGAAAATGCCTGAAAAAAAGACACCCCTACTTAGCCCCACTGAAAGTTGTCTCAGTTGATTCTCAAATAATAACTATTTTTTTTAAATCTACATACTATTCCTCTAGAGAAAATCCAATCAAGACTATACCAACTTTGTGTGTGTTTTCAGTAATCTTCGATTTTTAGCTGGACATATGCACACACACACACACGCGCGCGCGCGCGCGCGCGCGCATGCACGCATGCAAACATTTACACACATACAGCTGTCCTTTATATATACTATTAGGTTGATGAGAAAGTTTTTGCTGAATTTATAATTTTATTTCAAATGATGTATTTTCAAATAATTTTCGTTATAATACCTTTACTTTATATATCATTTTAAAGAGCGTTTTTGCTCTATCTAATCGTTTAAATTACAATTATTTTAAAACAATTATGTTTTCTTTTCAGAACGTTGAATACAAGATGGAAAAAAAGCAAATCCACACAATTTTCTTATTTCGATTCAAGCTAGGCTGAAAAGCTGCTGAAACAGCTTGCGATATCAATGAAGCATTTGGCTCAGAAACCACTACTGAACGCACAGCACAATGGTGGTTTAATGAAATTTGAGGCGGCGACAAGAGTCTTGAAGATGATGAGCATCATGGTTAGCTGTCGGATGTTGACAATGAGCCTTAGTCGAAGTCAATCCATACACAACTGTTCGGGAACTTGCTTCTGAATCAGATGTAACGCATAAGACGATTTCCAATCACTTGAAAGAGATTGGAAAGACAAAAAATGTGATAAATGGGTGCCTCATGAATTTAACGACAACCAAAAGAAACATCGTTATGACGAGTTATCTTCCCTTCTTTTACGGTTTGGGTGGATGTGCAACTAGGTTATTAAAGAATATATCTTTAACAAAAACTCATCAAGAGAGAAAAGGCTTAATACTGTTAAAAGGAGTAACCTTTTTATTTGAAAGTTTTGTTTTTTTTTCCAACTCTTTTGGTACATATGCTTTACATCCAAATATTGAATCCATTTTCAATTTTCGATTGTTTTTAAATTTTTTTCTTGAATTTTTAATTCAATTATCCATTTCGATTGCTAATATTGCACCTGACATCTGGATAAAAAGTGGGTTCTTTACGACAACTAGCGATGCTCAGCTCAGTGATTAGACGTTGACAAAGCTCCACGACACTTTCCGAAGCCAGAGTTGCACCAAAAGAAGGTCATGCTGACTGTTTTGTGGTCTGCAACGGGTCTCACCCATTACAGTTTTTGAATGCAAACAAAACCAGCGGAACAGTGTGAAAATGAGACCACTGAATGGTTCAAAACTGCTATTGAAGCACATGTTCCCGCACGGAAATTCTATAGCAAGCCCCACTCTCCCCAATGGTTTACTTCTGCTTGTGCAGCTGCCATTTGTCAAAGGCAGCATGTGTTCCGCAGATTCAACCGACATAAGTCCTGCTCAAATAAACAGAAGTTTATAGAAGCTAGAAATAATTGTAAGAGAGTGATAGAGACAGCTAAGACAGATTACTCTGAAACCACCAGAAAACGCATCGAAGCACAGAAATTAGGAACCCGGGATTTTTGGAAAATCTACAACAGCGTAGTAAATAATGGACAGTCAACTATTCCCCCACTATCAAACAATGAGGTTGCTTGCACGGCAACTGACAAGGCTAATCTGCTTGCCAGTCAGTTTGCCTCAAACTCCACACTTAACTCGGTACACCACTCACTCCCTGATTTTCCTCTGCGAACAGACGCCACACTAGACGATTTGAAAATCATCCCTTCTCAGGTACATGCTATTATAAAAGACCTAGACACCTCAAAAGCATGTGGACCAGATTTCATCCCGGCTGTGCTATTAAAAAAATGCTCTGCCGAGGTTGCTCCAGTTCTGTCCAAATTTTACCATAAATGCCTTAACGAATCTTGTTTTCCCGACTGCTGGAAAACCGCCTCTGTGGTACCAGTCTTCAAGAATTCTGGTGAAAGAACTGACCCACTAAATTATCGCCCCATTATCCTCCTCCCGCTTTTCGCCAAAATATTTGAGTCCTTAGTTAATCAAGTCCTAGTCCAGCACCTAACAGCTGCTAAACTCCTGACTGACAAACAATATGGATTCAGGCAAGCCCGTTCAACAGCAGATATCTTAACTGTAGTTTCTGAACGTATATACCGTTCATTGGATAAAACAGGGGAGGGTAGAGCGGTAGCCCTTGATATATCTAAGGCTTTTGACAGGGTATGGCACGATGGTCTTCTAAGGAAAATTAGAGCATATGGAATCACTGGAAGAATTCATAATGTAATTAAATCCTTCTTAAGTAATAGAAAAATCAAAGTTGTCCTCGACGGTCGTACATATAAACAATATGACATAAATGCGGGAGTACCTCAGGGGTCTATCCTTGGACCTCTATTATTCCTGATATTCATAAATGACCTCCCTGATAAAATTGTTTCGGAGATGGGTATATTTGCCGATGACACCACTCTCTATAATAGATATGAGGGGAAAACAAATGAACACATATCCAAGGAAATCGCAGAAACTCTAGAGAATGACCTCCAATCCGTAGTGGAATGAGGACAAAAATGGTTGGTCACATTCAATGCTGCTAAGACTAAGCTTGTTTCCTTCAATAACGCCCAATACTCCTCAACAACAATGTCCGACCGCGCATTGCTAAACTGACCCTGCAGAAGTTGAACAAATTGGGCTACAAAACTCTGCCTCATCCGCCATACTCTCCAGATCTCTCACCTACCGACTACCACTTTTAAGCATCTTGACAACTTTCTGCGTGAGAAATGCTTTCAGTGACTTTATCGTTACCAGAATGCAAATTTTTTTATGTTACTGGCATGAATACACTTGTTATGCATTGGCAAAAGTGTGTTCATTCTGATGGTTCTTATTTCTATCGATAAATTCTTACTTTGAGCTGAGATATGTTCATCTGAATTAAAAAGTTAAAAACTGCAAGAACTTTCTTGTCAACCTGATAGAAGACTATCTGTCCGAGAACGAGTAAAATGAATTTTCTGGACAGTTGAGTTTTGCACCACTTTATGTCACTTTATGCAGATTAAAATCGAGATATAATAGAACTAAACTCCATGTCTAGAATCCTTATTCCAACTTTGATCCAAATTCTTTACATTATCTTTATTTTAAAAATTTCTTAAATTTAAAGTTAAAGGGCTCTTTAGAAGAAATTTAAATTCGAAGAATACTGTGTGATTGGTGTTCAAAGCGATAATTATCAATTAATCACCTTAGAAGAACATAAAGTGGATCTTGGGTTTACTTTCGGCAACCTCATTACTCTCGCTTCCCTTATTTTGTCCTTAGTCCTCACATTCCAGGAGTGATGTTTCTGACAAAGAGGAAATAATTGCTGTTTTCTGGGTCAGAATCTATTCCATCTAACACTTATCGTTGACAAGGTTTTGGCCTTGAATTACTATTGTTTTTAGCTTTTACATCAAGTGATTTCAGAGCTATTTCCATAAAATATTATTATGGACTAAATTTAATGCAAATTTGATATATTTAAATATTCAAATGGGAGGTCACACTCATATTATACCTCCTAAATCTCATCTAATTTCAGTCGTCTTTCAAGACGCTTCACCACCAAATCTACATGACTTCTCCAGTTCTTTCAATCTCGCATGAGTGTGCAGGTCCCAAACACTTTCCAATCCAACAGGTTTTCAATGTAGGTCATTCTTTTTCTACCACGGTTTGGGTGTCCATCTGTTGGTATCCAGAGCACTAGATTGCTGGCTTCCTCTTTGCTGTGTCGCATGCAGTGATCAGCTATTCTCATCCTTCTCTGTTGTAGTTTCAGTGATACTGGTGGTAGGTCACCATAAAGCTGTTGGTTTGCTGCATGGCTCCTCCATGATGTATTGAGGGCCATCCTGAGCATCCGTGTGTAACAGGCATTCAGCCTCTTCTCCAGTGCATTTTTAAGAGTCCATACCTCAGCACCATAGAGAAGGACTGTTTCTACTGTGGCAACAAAGAGTCTTACTTTCCTCCATGATGTATTGAGGGTCATTGATGTATTGTATACTCCCTAAAACCCCTCTAAAATACTCCAAAGCAACTGACACTTGGAAAGTATTTTTTAATTGATGTTTAATACCTGTTGTCAACATTTCACAAATCGCGGAGGTATCTGAATTTTCAGAAAAGGCTTCCACATTCTTTTTTATTGCTTTTGTATAAAACTAAATTAAACAAAATATAGCCCAGATTTGAACTCCTAAAACCTAGTAGTTGTGTTAGTAAATTCATAATTATCGATTAATTCCTTTGAGTGTATTCTATAAACATATACACATTCCTAGCTTTATATAAATAGGGATACTTCTATTAACATCTTTTAAATGTTCTTATTGTTCTGTACTGGTTCTTCTCTATTATCTCACTTGTATCGTTGGTGCTCGTATATCAAGGATACACAAACGAAGAGTGAGAAATACTACTTCATCAAGGGAAAATTTGCCCAGAAAGTTGTTTTTATACATATGAGAAATGTGTAGGACTTATCGTTAGTTAAGAACAGAACTCTTTATTTCACTACAAAGGGAGACAACTTAACACGTCTGCGGTATCACCAAGGCATAAATGTTGCTGACAAAGTTTACTTGTTTGATTTTCTTTGTCTGTGTTTGAATTGTCTCGGCTTGTTAGGGGCATTTTGGTTGTTCTGTACAGCATATCAACCTTTTTCGGATTATTTAATGCCGAATTTCAGCCATGTTTGTAAAAGTTTTTTATGCTTCAACTTCTTTATATCTTCAAATGTTTATTCATGATATTTTGTTTAGTGCTTTTGTAGAGGTAAATTTTTTTGCTTACGACTTTACAGAACATGATTGAGTTTTGCAAAGGGAAAGGCAAAAAACAGTAACATCAATGTTTGGCGCATTTTAGGCCTGAAAGCCAATATCTTCAGACAGCCTGATCGCGTAACACCAGTTTTAGGGGTGACTTTATTTGTGTGTAGACACAGGCATTGTGTATAGGTTAATTTTTTTACTTTTTTTAACAAGAAAGAAGAAGGATAGGAAATCCTGAGAAACAAGAAATAATGGAGGAGGATATAAAAGCATTAGTTCCGAGTCTTTGTTATTGAAACTGGTAACAGCAGCAACATATGCGAATAACCAACCTGGGTGTGAGGTGACGTCACAGCAAGGAAGACGGGAAAAAAGATTATAAAGAAAAGAGAAATAAACGTGTCCGAGAGCGACAAGGAAAACCTGTCCTAAACATGGTCGGACAAAGACAGAGTATTATGTCTTTAACACGGCAGAGTCTTGTTAAGCACAGTGGAGCATGTAAAGACTTTTTAACAAGAGACAAGCTGTTATTCTCGAAGTATCTGTAAATAAATGTCTGTTGTTTTAGCTGGGAAAAAAAGTGAGTTCAATTCTTTCCTTGTCTTTCTTTTCCTTGTGACCGTCTGCATACAAAGTGTGGATCCCGAGTCTATACATGTAACGACTACATTACAGAACGAAGCTCTGGCTGGAAGTAGACATGTATATACATCTCAGTTGAGGGTAAATGAGAAAAAGGCAGGCCGCGAAAGATTTACAAGAACTATGTCAAAGATGATCTCCAGAAATCGAAACCAATTTAAACGATAGATAAATGTCGATGGGGAAAGTCAATTTGTGCCATCATGGTCGACGTGTCATCCACATCTCATGTAGGAGAGACGAAAAGAAGATGAAGAAAACATAGATCGATTCTTGATCTTTTTTGTGGTTAGCATTTTAATTTCTGAAGCTAAGAGAGGCTAAGAGTTTTATCTATCTCCCTTCTACAACAGGAAGATTGACAAGATTGACAAGATTGAAAAGTAGGATTTGAAAACAACACCTACGAGAAAGAGTCCTCTGTCCGAACAAAAATGCTTGGGCAGTCCTGTCGTTGTTCTCCAAGTAACAGTGCCTTAGGCAATCAGCAACAAATTAACCTCTTCTCAAAGGGTAAGAAAGTAAAACCTGGAATAGTTCACCTCCTAAAACTGACCAGAACCCTACATCAGACCGACAGAGATGTAGCCATCCTCAAAAATGGCTTGGACAAAGTCGGTCTTATTTTGATATGATCTAAACTAGAAGAGAGCCAATAATTGGTACTGGATTTCAACCATGTAAAACTATTGCGTATGAATAGGTCGACTATTGATTTTCGTTGGTAAATAGTTCCATTTTTTAAAGTTGCCATTTAACCTTTAATCAATATTAAATTTCAGTCCAACAAAACAATTTGGCATTATTATAAGTCAACCTCTGCCAAATCTTTTGCTAAAAATCGTTTCGTCTCAAAGATTATATCTATATACGAGATTGAATGCCAAAGTTTTATCTACATTTATATAACGCTAGATATCTGTACATGTTTGTATGTTCCTATTTATAGCATTCACTCATAAACTAACTCATTGATAATTATGAATTATGAAACACAGCTACCAGGAGTAAGGGCATGTAATGTGGGCTATATTTAGTTTAATTTAGTTATATGCAAAAGGAGCAATGATGGAATGAAAGACTTTCATAAAAATACAGATAAGTCAAATTTTTGTGAAATTTTAACAATAGATATAAAACATCAACTAATAAATATTCCCTAAATTTCAGGGGGGGGGGAGGGGTAAAGAGTTTTTTTTTTAGAGGGCACAATATGAGCACGACCTATTATTTGAAAATTCAAATACTTCAGATTTTTATTAAATTTCATTCATAGACATTACAATATGATGTGACAATGACCGTAAATGGCTACCTTCAAAGGAGGAACTTTCTAGGTATATCAAATTCACAGGCAACCTCCTGCAACAAAGTCAGCGGAGATGACAACATTAGATTCTTACAGTTCTTGCAGGGAAGTGTTGATGTTCTCTTACATACAGCGCCTGTTATTCCCAGATAGTCACCCATCGCATACTGGCCAAGCTCAACATTGTTTAACTTCAGTTATCTAGTGTGCCAATGTGATTACACCATATTTCATAGTCATTAGACACTAATTCAATAAGATTCCCTGAATTTCAATTTCTTATCAAGATCCCTTATTTATAAACGATAACTTTTAGACGTTTTCTAGAATCAAAATCCTATGATCGATTTTGATCAAAACTGGAATAAGGATTCTAGGCATAAGGTTTAGTACTATAATATCTTGATTTTAATCTTTGTAAGGTGACATAAAAGTGGTGCAAGATTGTTTTGTTCGAGGAATTAATTTTACTTGCGTATTTTTCCAATTCAAATATAAACCAAGGTATTTTTTTTTCAACAAAATGTCAATGGTGGGAAATGTAAATTAATTTAAGTTTTGATGGATCTGTTTAATGACAACAGCATATTCTTTTCATTGTTTTGACTCTCGGGTGTGTATCCATTAATATCTTATATGTTTTTATATAGAGTGTTGTGGTTCTCGATTGATTAACTGTGTCTAACTGTGTCGGATATATACTCGAGAGTCAAAACAATGAAAAGAATATGCTGTTGTCATAGCCCTATTAATGACTTGCAACAATATAATCACTGTTTTGTTTTCTAATCACTTATTATTGTGGCCATGAAGGGCTATAATAAGACAAACGCTGTTATAATTAACAAAAGTATGTTACAGAAAGTACACATCCAATTCTGTAGCCATAACTGCCATCAATAACTGTCACACTTTTTTTTTCTTTTTTTTTTTTACAAGGGAGTCACCACTTATCAAGATCCGAAGGCCAGTTAGGTATACGGGTTAATGAGTGTACTGTGATCACCAAGACAAGAGCGTAGTGATCGTCATTGGTTGAAATTGGGGTAGAATTTGATTATTTAAGCAGACAACTCAACAATAACTTGTTTATATTGGACTTGAAGACAACCATGTTGTAGTTAGCTGGAAAGCAGGACAATAGAATAGAATTCTATAGACGGGCAATTCTAGGAAAAAAACTTTGTTCATGGAATTTGCGTTTAGATTTAGGCACATGCTTAGTCATTACTGCATTGATTGTGTCCTGATGAGTCCATTTATTCTTAAGATATGCAGATCAATTGACATCATGATACTTATCAAGGCCAAAAGCCATTCGAAGACATATGCATATAGGATTAATGAATTTCTCTTTGCTTCTAATTCTCATCTCAAAAAGAAAAAAAAAGAAAATAACAAGGAAAGGGAAAGAGAGAGAGAGGAGAGGAGAGAGAGGAAGGGTGAGAGAGAAAGGGAGAGAAAGAGGATAAAGAAAAAGAAAGAGATGTCATCATCATTTTCGGTTTAAGATCGGTTTTACATGTTGGCATAAGTTGGAGTATCATTAAATTTTTTAGAAAACTGAAATCCTAAGTTTTCTAATACGCATTCGAATACGTTATTTTCCCTCAAGTTTTTTTTTTTTAATTTTTAATATCGATTTAGAAATTGTATTGAGTTGATAGTGTGTGATAAAGTTATTGCTGCAATATCCGGAGAGGTGTCACTTAGAGCTCTCTTTCTTGCTTTGAAAGAGTACAAAATCGACTTCCCTGCAGTCCCTTTCTAACAGAAAAGGTGTCTTTGCTCGTCTTTCCCTACTCTATAGGTATTTCCATGGTAGGTGCTTAATTGAGTTTCCATCTTTGATACTCCCCACCCTCCAGCTCATGCACCCATAAAGACCTACTCAACAAGAACTTGTTTTGTTATCAACACTGCAAAGAACTTTCCTTTCTTTTTCTGTGTATCAAAAATCAAGCAGAACTTCAGGAACAGAGTTTTTTTTTTCTAACAACTTTTCATTTGTGGAACACATTACAACATGGTCGTTTTCAAGTCTAATGTCAACAAATATCTATTGAGCCGTCCTGTGAATTAATCATAGTTTGCAATACTTTCATAGTACTGTTCCATTATCCAAATGAAAATCTCATTAACAGGTAGCCTTGAGTGGCTTTTAGCCTTGCTAAGTGGTGAACCATCAGTATAAAAAGAAATAAAGAGTTAGTGCTGCTTTTGGTATTGGACTGACCATCTGTGACGATGGATCAGACATGATGACATTAATTTCCATTTATATTCTAATTCTAAAAGTTTAATGTCTCCCTGTTAGTTTATGTATAAAAGTTCGCCATTTTTTTATTTTATTTTTTTACAAAGGGATTACCACATATCAAGGCTCGGAGGCAACTCAAGGATAAAGGTTACTGTATGTATTGTAGTCATTGGGACAGTGCGTGATAATTGTTTATAGAAGTAATTTGGTATAATTAGATTCTTTACAAGGATGGTTGAATAAGAACTTGTTTACATTAGACTTGAAGATAATGATACTGTAATCAGCTTTCTGATGGAGTGACAACATTTCTGGTCTAAGTTCTATTAATTAATGAAAGTAATGTTCAAGGTTCAAAAAAGTTAAATTGGTTGTTTCTCACGGTCTTTCACATTCATCCTAATTTGGCAATATTTAAAGGTTTTCAGGTAATCTGTAAACGAATAACACATGTAAAATTCTTGCTGACAAACAGTCTTGCTACAAACAACAC
>NC_136503.1:43626100-43668600 GCF_053919585.1 Euprymna scolopes
TTGCGGTTCTGGGGAAGAAACTATTGGAGTAAAAAGATCTTTTACATCTAGGGACCTCTACAGTGTGGGGGTGGGATCTAGTAGCCTGTCGGGTTTGTCGAGGGTGCTCGCGTCGTGGGGGCACAAGTGATTGCAGTTCGTCAGAGCATTCACCACTAAAATACTTGTAGAAAAGGCAGAGGGATGCAACATTTCGTCGATGGGACAGAGGCTGAAGCTTAGATGCCAGTTCATATATGTATATATATATATATATATATAAACATAAACGACATTATTTTTGCACCAACCTAATAATATAGTTTTATTCCTTCCTTTCCATGTGTCGATTTTGAACTCTTGAGCTTCCTGACGACCTACACTCTAGAAAGAAAGAAAGAAAAAAAGAAAGAAAGAAATGGAAATAAAAAGACACAATACATTTTTTAAGTAACAAATTGAAGAAAAACGTCACTCGTACAAATGACTATTTTATGACGCCTTAGCATACTTGCTTCTGTTTTTTTTTTTTTTTTTTTTGCTGTCATTCATTCCACCACCCCGCTCCAGATTTATTTTTGGTATTCAAGTGAAGGTTGCCAACATTCCATGTGAAAGTAGTGAAAATTGAGCTTACAAAACTCGTCCGTGTGCGCTAGTATCCACTTCACTATCTTTATATCCCAAAGTAGACTTTAAGGGTAAATGTTTCTTGTCAGTCAGCCTTGTAATCATTTCCTTCCCGATTGGGTTCTTGAAAGGTTTTGGCTTTGGCTTGCCTGTTTAGAGTCCAGGGGATTGAACGCTATTCATTTTTCTCCCACGGTGAAAAATGTAACAGAATGGTCAGAAAGTAGAATTGAAAAGTCAGTGCTCCCAAGATGGAAGGAAGGTGGGTACATTCTGATCTGCAAAATATGCCTTAGCAGCCCCGTTGGTATTTCCCCGTAGAGGCATTTCAGGCGATTAGCAATAAATTAATCGTTTATCAAAGGGAAAAAATCAAAGCCTGGAAGGATGGACATCCTAGAAATACACATGACCAGCAATATATCAGAGTCAAGAGGCAAAAGATAATTTTAGAAATGGCATAGACTCTTGGTTTCGGTGCAGAGGAGAAAAAAATCCCTGAACCGCTGATATGGATTTTCTTTCAAGCTTGGTTTCTCTTGGTGTGATTTCTATGTTCCTCTTCCTTTTTACAGGGGTCGTTCTAAAAGTATGACCCTCATATTTTTAATTCAAAAACTAAAACGTTGACGAGCTACGAAGATGGGAGTGGTACTATTAAAACAAACGCCCTTTTGTGCTCCAGAATTTATTTTTTTCTACATAGTCAAGGCACTCTTTCCAGCCTCTTTTGATATCTCGCCGATAAAAGTCTGGAGCGCACTTTCTCACTCACATCTCTGTCGCCACACTGAAATCGACGAACTCGTCTTCTAACTGTGCTGTCATCAACTGCATCAGTTTGGTGAACGCTCATTAGACACCGGTGAAAGTTGATTATTTCGATCTTTTCTGCCTGGAAGAATTCAGTGATACGTTTCTGCTTCTGGCGCATGTCCATGATAGGGGTTAATTTCCTAGAGTCTCTCACCGTCAATATTTGCAACAGTCATCATAGCAATCCCTTCTGATTCATTCGGGCGAAATAAAAAAAATGGAAACCATTACTTTTTGGAACATCCCTCGAACTATTACGATTAGTTTCTTTCATCAAATGGCTTCATGCTCTGTCTGGAGTGATTTTCATAAAAACAAAAACATGTAAGAAATAGTGAAAGAAAAAAATATTGTAACAATTGTAAAATATTAACTGACCAGATTCGGCTGCTCCGAATGTTGAATATTTTAGAAGGGCATAGAGGAAAGTACAGCTTTTTTAAATACAAATAATACATAAGGCGACGATATCCTAAATCAATTCTAGGATGAATAACAATATCAGGCGAAATCCCGAATCACGCCAGACATGGGTTTACCTTATTTATAAAAGTAAGGACACAAGAATATTACCCCACGTAGATCTCTTTAGTTGTGAACAACTGCAAATTTCTACTTCGTCTCCTTTAACTTTCCATGTTGACTCAAGTAAATATTCTGCCAAGCTTCAATACGTACGTACGGTTCATTTTCTTCAAACGAACTCCTCCATTCTTCGAACGGCATGCTTTTATGCAGCCCAGAATCATCTGCATACGAACGAGAATTCACGTTATTTTCGCGTGACTGGTGAAGATAAAATCAGCTGCATGTCGCCATTTTGATTTTTCTATTTTTAAGTAATTGGATTTTACGAAACGTGAATACGTGTGGGCGTTTCTGAGGTAAGTAATTTTCGCACTCACTGCAATTTTCCCTACACCCCAGAATATGAAAAACGAGAGGATGAATTCAGTGTGGGACACAATCCAGTTTATCCAGTCTCTGAGACTAACTTCCACCGTGACTTTTTGATTCGGTTATTGATGACATCTAGTTGGCGAATCGTTAAAGATATATAAAACCGCTTCATAACAGTGCAATAAAAAATAAATAAATAAAATAAAAATTAAAAAAAACACAGATCATAAATAAAAATTTATATATTATTTTATGAAGCTGGACTGTATTTGTTTCTTTGTTAATGACAACGGATGACTGTATAACAAAACGAGGCGGTGAGGAGTAAAGAGGCGAACAAAGAAAAGGAAACAGCTTGAAAGAGAAAAAGAAAAAAAAAAGGAAGCAAACAAAACAGATAGAGTCAGATAAAAAAAAAAGAAAAGAAAAAAGAGAAACAGTGGGAAATAAATACAAAGAAAAAATATGTCATAAAAAGAAGAAAAGAGAAAGAAAAAAGAGATTGAATAAGTTTTGGTTGATGTTATTACATAATAATACTTTGATGTTGTAACATAATATCTAAATGATTCATCAATCGATTTATTTTTGTCTAATTAAAGACATAACTACGCCTTTTTTTTTTAGTTATTTCGTGCTGTTACGCAATGCTCTAATTTGCCTTACGGCATATCAACCCTTTTGGTGGAAGTCATTTCATGTCAAGACACAATATCTATTATAAGTGATTTGTAGAGGTTAATGAAAGATGTCGGCTCGCCATTTTGTAGTGGGATTGCAATGTTGATACTAATCCTACTTGTTTTGTTTGCTGTGTATACAGCATAATCACACTGGCACACTGGTTCTCATTAGATCACCAAAGTTAAGCAACGTTGAGACTGGTCAGTACTGAAATGTGTTACCATTTGTGAATATTAGATGTGTTTTCTGCGGCATCGTTTCCAGTCGTCCTAGATTTCTCATTGCCAATGGAATCAAGTAGTGCCGAGTCACGAGAGTTGGTTAAGATTGTGCAACCCTTGCTTCATAATTACATGTTTACAGGGAGTATCCATTGTCTCTCGAGGTTGAATGTTTGCTATGAAGAAAAAGGACAAACGTCCCTCTAAAATTCAAATCAATTTTATTAAGTTTTATCAACACACAACATACTCCGGAAGAAGTTATGGAAACAGGAGTAGAAGACAGATTGAATCCGCTGGCGTACATTTAATTTAGAAATGGAATTGAATCTATGAGTTCGGTCTCATCTAGCAAGGGGGTGATATATGAAGGTCGTTCCAAAAATAAAGCCTCCTATTTTTTTTTTAACTCACAAAGTTGAAGAGCTATGAAGATGTTAATGGTACCATTAAAATGAGTGACCTTTTGTACTCCATAATTTATTTATTTACATAGTCACCACTGTTTTTAATGCATTTTTTGCTAGCAATAAACGATGGCTGTGCATGAGAGTTCGAAACATGCTTTGTCATACGAAGGTCGTCGCAAACGTAAAGCCTCCTATTTTTTTGTTCAACTCAAAAAGTTAATAAGCTACAAACACTGGAGGGATGACATTAAAACGAGCGACCTTTGTGCTTCAGAATTTGTTTTAGTCATAGGCATTCCCATTCTTAATGCATATTTGCCAGGAATTCAATGAAGCATCTCTTCTTCTAACGCACGTTTATGGCATTATTTTCTTTCTTACCGTCAATGTCTGCAATAGAGTGATTAAACTTTCAGGTAATAAATGCATAAGTTCAGTCATCATAACAATGCAATTTGCAATTCTCTCTCAGACATACGGATGAAAAAGAAATAGAAGGCATTACTTTTGGGACGCCCCTCCTATATCACGTGTTGTCACGGTGACTTCGCTAAAGGAAACTATAATTTGTGAGGAAACAGGCTTGGACGGAAGTAGGAATTGCCCTCCACACGAACAACCTTCTCATCATGTATCCTTCCACAAGTCATTTATTCTAGTGTGTTCTAACTGGTTATTTACTTCCTTCCCACCACAGGATGATGTGATACAAGGCCAGAAAGTAAGAAGAATCAAGTCAGTTCCTCTAAAGAAGGAACGCTTTGGCCTATAAAAAAATCGCCTGGATACTTCCGACAACAATCCTTGGCCCAGGCGCCTCAGTAGTTAGTAATAAACTAACTTCACCAACAACGATGTCGGACCTCCTTGGTCTATCTATGACCAATATCTCGGCCCGTCAGATAAAAGGCCATCGAAATAGCCTAGTTTCTGCAAAGCTGATTGCCAAGAACGGATCCTAGACTGGCATCTTGCAGTCAAGTGTCTCTCAACAACAGAAGCTTCTCTACATCTGTCTGTTCTTACTGGACCATCAATCATATTTTGAGTGAAAACATGTTAGTGCAAAAGAAATAGATCTTAATTGTCTAACGTCTAGAGATTCATACGAAGGTCGTTGCAAAAGTAATGCCTCCTATTTTAATTGAACACACGTTGCTATTTTACTCATATGTGGAAGAAATTTTGACACTTCTGAATTACACGGACGGCGCCATTGTTAGGGGGGGGGAGGTCGATAACTCCAATTTCTTCTTGGTCAAATAACACAGCAAATAAATAACAAACAAGATTTTTTTCCGAACACAAAATATTTGAAAACTAAAACGTTTATTATATAGACTGCGTAAGAAAATATAATTTGTATAAAAACAATTTCTGAATTAAAGCAACGTTGGATTTTTTTCCCCGAAAAAATTTCTGAATTAAAGTAAAATTGTAACTGTAACAGAATATAGTTTAATTTTTTTTTTTTTTTTTTTTTGTGGCAACTGTTTAAGGATCCGTTTCTGCACTATTGCTGATTTGCAATACCACGCTTTATCCATATTCACACTGCCCTGTGTCTGACAACAATCTATTAGCCTGCAATAGTTTATTGTTTCCCCGAGCTGTGACGTCATATCGCTCATATTTAGGGAATTTACATCAATTTTAAGATAAAATTTCTTAACAATTTTCCTAGAAGTACGAGTTATCGTCCCCTTTTCTTTGACCGAGAAGCGCCACCTGGAGACAGTTTAGTGAAACACACCAAAAGAAATGGCGTCGTCCGTGTAAATCAAAAGGGTACTTGTACAGTTAATCAAGACATTTAAAAGTGAAAATATTGAATAAAAAAAAAGGGGGGTATATTGCACGTACTCGTTATGGAATAAAGTTTTTATACAAAACAATCACTTAATTTGATCAAATATATTTTTGTTTAAAGGAGAAAATCAAACTTTAGTGAGATCAATTGTATCGTTGTCATTTTCCTATTTCCGGAGCCGGGGAGGAGTGTCCCTTTAAATGAAAAAGTGATTAACAAAGGACACAGAAAGGCTATAAAATAAGTGAAAAAAAAAAAAATTCTAGGTATTTTTTCTACACATGTTTCAAAATAATCTTGACAAATTTTGACATACTTTAATCTGTGGTTGGAGTTATCACCCTTGGCGCCGCCTCTTCATCCGCGAAAAACGAGATGGCCCCGACTCGATCGATTTCATTCTTCTGTAAAAAATAAAACTACTTGATTAAATTAAGTAATTTTTCTTTTTTTTTTTTTGTATAAAAACTTTATTCCATAACGGATACGTACAATATAACTTTTTTCAATCTTTTCATTTTTTTTTTTTTTAATGTCTTGATTAAACTGCACAAGTACCAGTTTGGAATCATTTTTGTAGAATCAAATGCGGTCTCTAAATCGTGTGGTCCATACGACTTTCATGGCTGGAACTGATAAAACAACAGGGTAATCACATCGTTTCCCCGCGTGATAATTTTAACGAAAAGGCAATATGCAAATAGGTCGAAAAAAATTTTGTTTGTTTATTTTTATTTTTGTTTTCGTTTTTTGTTAGTTTTTATTCTTTAGTCTTTGTCTCATTTTGCTAATCGATAGTCAATAATAAAATTGGCGGTGCGGAAGAATTGGCGAGGAGGGAATTCAGAAAGTCTCTAAATTCCGTTTGATCACCTGGGTGAATCACTGTTAGTTTTAAAAACTGCACACTACTACAGGTTTTGCTGCAGACAGTAGCAAGCTGTGGGTGACCGGTTCGGAGCAGGACATTATGGGACTGCGGTGGGCAGACACAGGTGGAGACAGACGGTCTCCCCGGTTTGCCTGGTGTGCGTGGAGCTCCCCTCTCCCTGGAACGTGGGCCGTCTGGTCCTGCATTGTCCGGTCGCCCGACTGTCTGGGGACGGTTTCTCCGATTGGCTGGGGAATGACGGTGTGAAGGTCTAACCCATTCAATACTACTACTAATACTACTACTATCAAAAATTGGAGCGGAATTTAGAATGTCGGACAAAAAGAAAGTAAAGTATTTTAATGAGTGAAATAAAAAATAATAATTTGTTACGAACAATTAAAATATTTATAAAAATATTTGTTGCTGTACAAATTTAGGTGCTTGTTAAGATAGAGTCGACGGGTGGATTTTTTTTTTAAAACATGTGGTTTTAAGGCAAAACAATAGTACTTACTTCATTGTCGTGTCGAAAATAGTAATATATCCAAAAATTACGAAAATTCATCGAGTAGAACAACTGCAATCGTGTTTTTAGTAAAAAAAAAAAAAAAAGTCTATCGCTATCGGCTAAAACAAAGCACCGCTCATTACACTGGCGAATAGGGAGATAAGTATGTCCCCTGTATTCGTAATCTTCAAGGTGTTCACATCTAGGCCATTTCTCCCATGTTTCCGTAAAAATTATTTTTAACTATAAATAATTTTCTACTCTATCAATTTTCGTAATTTTTTTAATACTATTTTTTAATTACTATTTTCGACATGGCAGTTAAGTAAGCATTGTTGCCTTTGCTTAAAACAACATTTTTTTAAAAATCGATCTGTCGATTTTATCTTAACAAACACCGACATTTCTTTTACAGAGGTAAAAGACTCTGAGGACACGAAATTCGAAAAGCCAGAAGCGCTTACATTGAATAGATTTCTTGATTCGATTCTGTTGCAGAAAACAATGCGCAAATCCTTCCTGACTAAGACATGTCAAGGAGTCAATTTCAGATAGCTTCACGATTTAACCTATCGCAACAAAGTGGGGAAAGTTCAATAAAGTTCATGGCGGGGCCTTTCTCTTCATGGACAGGAGTATGCCGTGATCAAATCTTCCTTCATACAAGGTTCCCAAACAGGGAAAATTCATTCAAAGATCTCATTTAAGGGAACAAACCACAGAAAATATAAGTTCCTTTTGATTACCATTCTGCGGATAGGATGAACGAAAAATTAATCTCTCCTGAAGAATTGGATTCTCGTGGAGACAAGACAAGATCGGCAAGAAAACTCTTCGTGGCCAACAGGGACAGGATGGAAGTTATCGACCACGCTTTCTTCCACTGCGCTATCGTACGTTCGTTGTGTGAGTTAATTGAAGGCTTCACGGTTCGCATGTTGAACGCAGAGTTCTTTGTTTTGGAGTCGGTTCCAACATGCTGCAATTCGCCACCGACCACGAGAAAAGAGGAACACTATGTTTTTCTCTGCTTGATAACAGCTATGAGAAACGTGATTTTGGTCAACGCGACAGAAGGAATTCTACGGAGTTGAGGCCTTCACTGTTCCCCAACTTGTTCTCATTTTTAAGCACCGTTTGAAAATGTGTATTAGGCTTCAGAAAGTGAAGCTCTCTCTCTCTCTCTCTCTCTCTCTCTCTCTCTCTCTCTCTCTCTCTCTCTCTCTCTCTCTCTCTCTCTCTCTCTGACATATTTCAACTAAAAGTTTCGCGCTTGTGTCGAGTGAATGGTGCTGATCTTGAGTGGTACTTGGACATAACTTAGGTTCAGAATTTTGGTTAGCCGGACCAAACACAGTCATGTCATCGAATCAGTGAGGTTAGAGTAGGTTAGCTTTAGGTATTTTTCTTGTTTTAACTTAGGTAGAGCATGAATGACGTCATATGCCCCCTTTTTATCCCCTCTTCCCTTTTTTAATAATCTCCACTCTCTTCCCAAATTAGGTGACAGATTTGTTGGTTTGTCAGTGATGTAGGCTCACTTTCAAGGCGTTTTAATGAAGTTGATTTTTTGGGACCTGCATCATTTTTCGACTGGCAAACGGCTTATCTGCCACACTTTCTAGTGGGGGATATCTTAAACTAACACTCTTTTTCACATTGTATATATCATCTATTCATTTTTGCTGTATATAAAATGTTTATTTCCCCACTCCCCACATCATGTATATATATAGTAGCGTCCAAAACTAAGGGACAAAATTTTAAAACCTAATAGGTTTTAAAATTTTGTCCTTTAGTTTTGGACGTTACTGTATTGTCTTTTTGTTTTTTATGTAGCTGCTTAGAGCGATTGTGGTATTTTGGTGAAAGGCTAGTTAAAGTAACTAATGTTAAAATAGGTCATGTTTATCCCCCTTACCCGATTTTTTACCTCGTGCCGCATTTTATATTTATTTATGTTTGTAAATATTTATAAATAGATATTAAGACTGATAAGTCTTGTTAGAACGAAATTGAAACTGGAACTTAAGTTTTTCGTCAAAACGAATTTTAGCGTGTAACTGTACGCCTGCGCAAAGAAAACTTCCGGAAGAAGCTCAAACTCCCGTGAACCTTTGCTACAGAACAGTCGACAGTGTTTCGAACGACGAATTTCAACACTGCACATTGTTTCACAGTATAATTCCGTTCGTGAGTCTTTAAAGATAAATATATAATATTTGCTTCAAAAAACAAATTCAATATCCCGAAATATTCTACGGTCCATGACAATTTTTATATCGACTAATGTCGAATAGCAAAACAGACAGCCATATTAAACATATACCCGCGTGTCAACTTATTTACTAATTTTTTTAAAAAAGTGTCTTTTTCTCTTTTTTTTTTTATTTCATACATAATACTAAATTGATTTTATCGTTAATGCATTCCACATGTCATAAGACTTTAAATTTTTCTATTTTTTGGGAGTAATGCGTATCGCTTTTTTCGATAAAATATCACGTCGAGAAACAAGTTTACCAGCAATAGAAATCACATTTCGCACTAAAAACTGCTGTTGTTAATATTAACAATAACAGACACGCACATATGCACACACGCGCGCGCACGCAAATGTATATAAGCAATTACTGACGACACTAACACTAGGGAACCTGCTGCCGCTTGTCCTTACCACCCATATTTATATAACGTACATTAATTCACCATTAACGTTATACACAGCACCGTCGTTGATGTCGCCACCGTCGTCTCCTTGCATGTGCGCATACAATAAAAATCAAATACGCATCAAGTGCGCTTGGAAGCCAAATCACAACGCAACATTAGGAAAATGAACAAATATTTTACTTGTTTGAAATTTATAATTTATAAATATATTTCGGAGCCAAACTTCATCCTCGGTATGTTGTTTTCTTTCTTTTTTTTTCTCTCTCTCTCTCTCTTCTTCTTTCTTGACATGCTGTAAAGTTGGAGAAAGAAAAGTATGTTTGTAAATATCCGCGCGTTGTATCTCAGCGGTTGTATTTTGAAATGTTAGAACTGTGCGTTGGCAACGCGAGATTAACGTCAAGTGTGTGAGTTCCATTATAGAAACGTTGATTTAATTTGAATAAAATATTTATCCAATTTTACAACATGGCAAGAAAGAAGAAAAGAAAAAAAATAGAAAGAAAACATACTGAGGATGAAGTTTGGCTCCGAAATATATTTATAAATTATAAATTTCAAACAAGTAAAATATTTGTTTATTTTCCTAATATTGCGTTGTGATTTGGCTTTCAAGCGCATTTGATGCGTATTTGATTTTATTCAAATTAAATCAACGTTTTTATAATGGAACCCACACATTTGAAGTGTGCATACATTAAATGTGTCTACGAGTGAAATCCAACAATACCCTTTCCAACAGTATTTAGTGCATAAACACGTCAGATCCAATAGGATTTGAACCCGGCATGGGAGACTTCGTAATCCGTGCTAGTATCAGTTATACCAGCACATAGCACGAAAAGAATGAAAGATAAAAAGACAAAAAGATAAAGAGAAAAAAAAAATTTTTTTACTTTAATTTACTCCAATCAAGGCATATCGCTACTGACATGTAAGGGACTACTGTGTATTAAGAGCCAGATTTATAGAGGAGGCATCCAAAATAAAGAGTTGTGTAGCGAGGCGTTTGTTCACATTAGATTTGGATTTCTACATGTTAGTACAGTTAGGTTGGTTGGTTGTTTTGTTTTACGGCATATCAACCCTTTTCGGGTTATTTAATGCCGAATCCACAGATTTTGAAGAAAAAAATTTTTAATAGAATATATTTGTTTTTTTTTTCAAGTCGGTTTCTATTCAACCCATAGTTGGAACCCTAACAGGTACTACCACTCCGGGTCAGAGTGGACCTGGGAGCAATGGTAATTAAAGGGTAGCTCCACACTCCCCAAAGCCCGCAAGCTGGGGCCTCACCACTGGATATAGTTTAAGGTCATATCCAGGACCCTCATTGAGGGACTTTTACCCTCTGCAGGGGGGGGGGCAGTCGGTGTATTCTAATGCCCACCGACAGGGCCGAGTACAGTTAGGGAAATCGAGAGCACAGAGGGAATTCCAAAGGCGAGGGAAGAATCTATAAGAGCAGAAAGTCCTTTAACATTGGAGGACCTCTACAATGAATAGATGAGATTCAGCTGATTACCGGGTTGCTCAGGTGTATTTATATCGAGGGGGCATTGGAGCGGCAAGTTCGTCGGAGCACATTCTATGGTAGTACTTGTAAAACAAGCACAGTGAGGCAACATTGTGGTAATAGGCAGAGGTTAAGACTGGGTGGACAGTGACGGACTTATTAGATTACAGACTCTTTTTTGGGCCTTGTCTAAGAGGAAGAGATTAGTGGTTGAGGCAGCAGCAACAACAAGGAGTTGATGGTGGCTCAGTGGTTAACAATGCGGGCTGATAAGCTGGGTGTGCCAAGTTCGTACAAAAAAAAAAACACTTTCACTTGAGAACATTGGCAATTTTCATGTAATCCCTCCCGTAAGTACCCTATATCCTTCTAGAAAAAATTCTTAATAGAAAGATTTTGGGGAAAACAGATACCAACAAAAATCATGAATCATGAATCATGCATCATGAATAATGTATCATGATACTCAACAAACAAACAACCAGCAACAACATGACAACAATGTTTCATGCAATGTTGCGTGGTAGTTTCGTAGAGATAGAGCATACTGTCAGGTGTGAGAAATATTGTAGTATGGTAGCGGGAACCCATTTTCTTAGTATCTGCTCCAATTTCATGTTCCTGTGAAAGTTAGACCAAAGTGTTTAAATGTTAGACTCTCGGTCAGTACAGGGGTTGGAACGATAAAATTGTCGCACCAGAAAAAACGACATGATTCTTTTCCCGTTTGATGAAAACCGGTTTTCTTTTTCATCACACGCTGATAAAATAGAATAGACAGTGTAATGTCGTAGGAATTTATAATGCAACCTACAAGCACACCGGTGATGGTTTGTAGAATTAATAAAGTAATGTTTCAGATAAAGTGCTAACAAATAATAGTCTAAGTAACGGTCTTCTGGGGTTGAAGGTTCAATGATTAGTACAGACAACGCAAAAATTACAATTAAGAATAAGGAATTCTATAATAATCATGGCTAACAAAAC
Organism: Euprymna scolopes; assembly: GCF_053919585.1. Taxonomy (NCBI): domain Eukaryota; kingdom Metazoa; phylum Mollusca; class Cephalopoda; order Sepiida; family Sepiolidae; genus Euprymna; species Euprymna scolopes. The sequence goes on from NC_136503.1 coordinate 43,638,109, forward strand.
GAGAACAGGCTAACTATGTGGATTATATGTGAAATTTCATACAGATTATTGGGCGATTCTACAGAATTGGGACGAGATCTTGTAGTCGAGAATGGAGTTTTCAAATTTAAAAAAAACAATGGTTTCAACCGATTTTTTGTCAGTGCTAACAATGGTAGCTTTCAAATTATGCAGTCTAAATTACCTGAATATTACTGAATTATTAAACAAAACAACTTTAATCGTGTTAGCAGGTGAAAATAGCCGCCATCTTGTTGACATCAAAACAGAAAATTACTTCCCTATGAACTCTCCTGTGTCTTACGATCGTTTTCATCAAATTCTATTTTTTTTTATTTACTTTAAATAATTTTCTATCTTATCGATTTTCGTAATTTTTGGATATAATCTTCTTAAAAATACGAGGAATACGTAGATATCATTGTCTTCATATGAAATTCAGTATTACGATTTCTACAATTTCGTCCCAATAGTGTAGAAGCGCCGATTATTGAATTCAACATAAAGATTCCAGAGTTCGACAAGACCCATGTGAAGAAGGTTGAAGGTTACATCGATAGAAACATCGTGCGAATAACATTCAAGATAAAAACATTCCAAACAAAAAAAAAACGTAAATAATCTTTAAAATATATTTTAAATATTTTACCTCATTGGTGATCATTACGGCTATGACAAGAGAATATTCTTTTCATTATTTTGACTCTCGAGTATATATCAGTTAATATCTTATATGTTTTTAGATAGAGCGATGTGGTTCTCGATTAATTAACTGTGTCTAACTGTGTCGGATATATACTCGAGAGCCAAAACAATGATAAGAATATTCTCTTATTATAGCCCTAGTGATCATCTATTCATGTTCCAGCGAGTGAAGAAAAATACAACACATCAAATGACCTAGTCACACGTGTGTCTAGGTCATCAGGTCACCAGGTGAATAGTCCAGATAAAGTCATTATATAATATCTAGAAATATAAATTCACATTCCTTTCCAGCGATCTTAAGTAGATGAGCGTAGTACCAGCTGTTTACACTTCTTGTGGTTGTGGGCAATTGCCTAAGTTGTAGTAATGTTCTTTCCAGTCGAATCGGCTATGCTGTTGGTCCACATTTCTTTAGTCTGCTTCGCTCCTATCTTCCCTGCATTGTTGCTTAGAGTGTAATAAGAACAGAGACAGGTGTGTAAAAGTAATATTGAAATCAGTCGTTTTCCACACGAGGTTAGAGTAAGCATATGTTAGAGTAGTGGAAAATTTCATTAGAAGTTAAGTGACAAGAGTTATGATTACGTCACAGGATATGACGTCATGGGAAGAAGTATATGACACAGAAATGGGATCGATTCTGCTTTTTCCATTTTTTTTTTTTTTTTTTTTTAGGGTTTACGTCAACAGGAGCAAACGTTCTTTTCGAGGACCGCCATCCATATGGAAACAAAGCGAAAAGTTACAGCTCCTCTAAAGGTACATTGCTGCAAATTGTTGCTTAAAATAAACTAAACCCCAGAAGCCAATCATGGTTTATTTGTTGTTTCTAAATTCATCCCTGTATTACAGTTATCAGAAGGAAACAAGCTGCGAGACGAGATATTCACAGAGCAATTTTTTATATGTCAACAGAACAAGAATCCTGACAAAACACCGAGTAGAAATGTCTGTTGCAATCAATGATTAAAGAACACCTCAACTAGAGGATGATCTTGAAGTGCTCGTCCGATCTTGTTGTATTAGAACATGAGATGAGTATTCTTTTCAGCTTCTTTGCTGTAGACTTTAAAAAGAACATTAAAAAATAATTTGATAAATTGCAGAAACGTGTCTATAATTTGATTGGCCCCACACTTTCTTTCTCACTGCAACCGCTCTCTCACAGACGTGATGTTGCTAGTCTCAGTCTTTACTACAAATACTATTATGGCATGTGTTCCTCAGAATTGTCTGATCCATTCCCGACTTCTTTTATTTCAGTTCGTTTGACACGTTGGTCTGGAGGTCTCCCTCAATTTGATGTTTTATACCTCATTGCAGTACAGCTTCCTATTCCAGTAGCTTCTTTTCAAGGATTGCAAGGTTGTGGAACTCTATTCCTGCTCACTGTTTTCCTTATACCCACAGTCTTGGACTTTTTAAGACTAAGGTCAATAGGCATCTCATGTCTTTGCAATAATTATCTTTCGTTCTTGTTAGCTCTTACATCAAGTGGCTTTATGCCTTGTATCGAGCGATTTCCATTTAAAAAAACTCATAGACAACCACACAGTTATATGGCATTCAAAAATACACAATTCACTTCTCGTTCATGATATCGCTATAGTTTGTATTTCCAGTTGAACTCATTCATCAGCTTTGAAGGATCTAATAATGGTTTGGTGAATAATTCCATCCAATATCATTATACTATACTATATAATTATATATACTATAATATACTCACTATTTTCTTTTAGTCACAAACGTACCTACATAGAATAAAACCACTCCTTTGGTCCTCTTAATAGATCTATCGAATACCATATGAAAGTCGTCTGTGAAAATGACTTTATAAAAGTTCATTTGTTAAATAGTAAAGGGTGTTTCGCTTGTACATATCTAAACCAGAAACATTAACACGTACACAGGAAACCGGTATCAAAGCATCATCGTATGGATTCAGATATCACCTCAACATGCTGTATGCTTGAAACGAACGTAATATCACATGGCTCAAAGAGAGAGCGTGTGAAGGCAGTATCAAATTTGTTAGGAAGCTTGGTGTGAATAAATGATTTAAGAATCGCTTATAAACTAAGGGAGGGGGGGTTAAGATGTCTATAACCCCAGAAGCCCTCCCCCTCTTCGCCGCTAGCACAAAAGAAAGTAACGTTAACAGAAACATTAAATGAGTCTTTTCATAATTCAAAATGTTCTTTTCTTTAGTTGTTGTAAAACTTCCTTCTAATGAGGACGGTTGAGAATTAAGTGTCTCAGTCACTGGAGGTGCAGTAGACACGTGGAGTCATTTAATTTTGTTGTTCCTATTTACTTATCTCCCCACGAGGGCAGGTTTTTGATGTGGGGAAAATCCGGCTCCTCAAAAACGCTGGATATGAACAAAAATAAAAATTGTCTTAGTCATGGAGGATTTCTCCTCCACTGACCAAGGATAAAAAAAGGTGAAGTATAACATCAGAACAGTTACTACACTGTGATCTTGTTCCGAAGGCCAAGAATTTTTTGGTTTGCATTCGACAACAAACACGCATTTTATTTGATCAAGACAGGCTGTAACGTTACATACGTTTACACACGGGACCCACACGTTGTAGCAGAATACGTTACAAAGGAGACCAAGATAAAGAATATCTTAACTCACTATTTCAGATTTAGTTCACGAGGGTAACATGCTCTCGTTCCATCAGTCACGACTGGATAGAGGTCCAAAGAAATTCTCAATTGTATATGGTTAGAGTACTTGGAAAAATCAATTGTAAAAGTAATGTTCTTCTGAAGGTTCAAGGTTCAATTCTTAGTGTAGACGACCAAAAAATACAATTGCGAATTACTTAGGACTTCTATCCAGGAGGCGAAGAATCCAAATAATATGAATAACTAACTCTCATCTAAAAAAAAATTCACAAACAAAGAAGTTTGATCTTTTAACTAAAACTTGATAACTCGTTTTCTTCATATCCAACAAAGCCAGAAGGATGGATACCTATGCAGCAACCCCTTACGACAAAATGGCGATTCCAACATTTTCTCCTCATCCTCTCACTTCCAGTATTTTCAAAGATCTGAACGATGATGAAAAGTTTTCATTTCACTAAAACTCACTTTAATTTACGTTCATCGCAACGTGACAACTTTCTTAAAGCCTGTTTGCTTCATGAGATTCGTCATCTTTCAACTAACTTGTATTCAATCTCATTAATGCTTATCTTCAAGTGGCCTTCATCTTTGATAAGTGGAGACACTTCAGTAAAAATAAAAATAAGAAATAAAATCGTCTCAATCTCAAATTATTTAGATTTCCAAAATGTCTATGAAGCTTCTATGCAAGGTGGACGTTTCTTCATTTAATGATCTTATTATTTTTCTGTTTTTCAGCGTTTGTTAGATTATTTCCCTTAATCATGTTTTAGTAGATGCGGCTATTCATAAATTCCATATATCTTACACGCACACACACACACACACACACACACACACACACACACACACACACACACACACATATATATATATATATATATATATATATATATATATATATATATATATATATATATGGATGTCTACCACAATAAAAAGCACTGTTTTCCGAAACAGATAATTGATTTTGTTGTTGTTCCTTCTTATGAAACGGATTTTTAATTTAGTTATAATTTGATTTTTCAAATTTTAAATTATCAATCACATTACTTAATATATATATATATATATATATATATATATATATATATATATATATATATATATATATATATATATTCAAGCTTAAGATATTCCAAAGTAGGAACTAATGAATACAACGAGGTTGTTAGATAGTGCTCGATAACAAGAGCAAAACATTTTTATTTATTTATTAAAGGGTAAACAGTTACATTTGGTCGCTACAAACAGCCACCTGTTTCAGTCAATGAGACTTCATCAGGTGACCCTGAACCATCAGAGCGTCAGATGGTTCAGAGTCACCTGATGAAGTCTCATTGACTGAAATGGATGGCGCTGTTTGTAGCGACTAAATGTAACTGTTTACTTTTTAATGTATATATATATATATATATATATATATATATATATATATATATATATATATCTGTACATAACTGTGTATTTGCGTGATGTCATTGTGTTCTGTTTAGAAAGAAACGTTAGATAATCTATATCAAATATAATATGGTATTCTTATGTAAAATTTCCCGGGGAAGAAAAAGTGCACCCCTAAACAGGCTATGATAGCAAACGATTATTTGAATATCTAAGTGCACCCGTAAGGGGTCTATGAGTGCATAATCTCCTTAAAACTACATATTCTATCTTTATGCAATTTCAATCATATGTAAAACTTTCCTAGGGAAGACAATGGAAGTGGTTTCGAATCTTCAAATTCTCTAAGGAACCTATGGGAGTCGAACATCCTTTAAAACTTAAGATATCCTATTTTGATGAAATTTATATCACATGTATTAAATTCTCCGATTAAAGCAATGGGCGTGATCCTGAATGTGCTTATTTCACAATGTAAGCATAAACCCAGAACTCCAACTTCTAATATAACCTCATTCTTTTTTCTAACATTAGAGGTCTCTGGTCCAGTATTCCAAAATTTAAAAATCTAAAAAGCCAATTACGAGATACTAAACCCGACCTGTTGTTCCTGTGCAACACTAACATTTGCTATATAATTGCGGAACACGATAAACTATCTGCTATTTATTTGCCTGTCGATCTATCTATATATCTATATGTATCCATCTCGATCTAGCTATCTATTTAACTAGCGAGGTAAATAAGAAATGAGATGGGAAGCTATGTTTTAATAAAAGTTGTCAAAGCATATTGATGTGTAAAATGGACAAGTTGCACTGGAAGAGTATCTAATCAACTGACCGGAAGTATGTGTACGTTATCACGTGTTCTAGTTAACTGAGAAAACAGTTGAGTTGGAATTTGGACTTGAGTAGGGTGGACGGTTTAACAGGTCGTCCCCCCACCCTCGCCGGGGAGGGAGCTAACATCTCTCAGAATGGGACCTAGAATTAACCACCCAAGCAAAGATACTTACTTTCCATTCTTCTGCGATAGACACCTGGAAAGTGAGAAAGACTATATAAAACCAATTATCGTCTTGGAGTTGAAATGCATTCGTCCACAGTTTCCAACTTCCCTCCAAGAACAGGTGACTTCCAGGTGGATCAAAAGACCAAAGACGCAGTTGAACAGTTGATGAGGTATGTCAAAATACATGTATGTGTTTATGCTATATCTCACACACACACACACACACACACACACACACACACACACACACACTTAGACTGATCACGGAACATAGACTGCAACATGATAACTTAGGGTTCAGATAGTGAAGAAGCCACAATTAATAAAACAACACATAATCACACAATGTTTATATGAACACCACCCAAGAACATAACACATTGACTAATCTGTTTCTGCAGATGAGTACATGATTAAAGGTTACTCAAACACGACATCAAAACCTGACCCTTAAGATCGTCATGGACATGGAGTATGAGCCTATATAACAGAGAGATTTCCATTTGGGGGAGGGGCATCTGTACAGAAGACTCTAAATGGCCCTATATGTGTTTCTACGTAGCACTTACAACACTGCATTCATATTTGCTTTCTGACAGAGTTACTATCGTTGAGAATTCCTTTGAGAACATTGGCCATATCCTGTTTGCTCACCTTTCTGATAACATTCACAAATTGTTGATAAACCTACTTACATACCCAATACTAATGAATATTTTGCAAGTCTTCTTGATCCTTTTCTGACAACTTGTCTTGAACTATGCTCATCCCCTGTTCTGTCTTAGCTGGAATCTTCCTATCACTCAGTTGCTTCAATTAAGATCAAAGCAAAATACAACAAAACCTCTAATGTTCCTCTCCATTGCACAGTGTATTGATACTCGATGGTTAATTGGGACAACATCAGATCTTTTATATCAGAAATTCCTTTAAACTTCATGTCTAAAAAGAATGTGCACTGTATCGCATTCAATTCAATTGATTGGTTAATCGTTGGTATCGCTTCATACCCTTCAAGAAATTCCAAGATAAAACAAATTACCAGCTATGGTACACACCAGAATGTGCCATTGTCATTGTGCAGAGTAAACAAGTTCCCCTTAAGTAATCCAATTTACCAAATTTACACTTCTAACGATTACTATGATATTGTCCTTTTGACTACTATACACTCTTTAACTCTTATCCTTGGGTGGCCTCTGGGCCTTGATTAGTGGTGACTCCTTTGTAAAAAAAAAAAAAAATAGAACAATAAAAACTACTACTTCAATTGCATTCAATGAAACAGGTGTTCTGAAATCAAAGTTGCCTTTAAGACTTCCAACAACGACTGAAAAAGAGTTATAGAACACGAGAGAGTCATATGGCTTATCCGTTAAGTCTAGAGTAGCTGAGCAGAGGCTTGATTCATAATAATTTTCACAAATAACAAAGCATCGTGAACAGAAGAGTGATCTCTACCCTAACAATCATCAATGGACCAAAGGTGATTTCTGCAGCATCTGATAAAGCCAAATTTTTCCTCAGAATTTTGCATCAAATCACAAGCTTTGTAACCAGGGTCACCTACCTCCTGAATTCCTCCATATAACTGAAAATACTCTGAGGAACATCCATATATCTGTCCATGATCATTCCAAATGTACTGAGAACATTGATGTCAGCAAAGCGACTGGGTTTCACAACATTCCAATGATAACTAGTTCCCATTATTACAAAGCTATTGAATCGTTGTATAAAGGAAAAATGCTCCGCAACATCTTAGAAAACTTTGTCAGTCTGCCCAGTATTTAAAAATACTGGAGCCCGGTCTTCTGCATCTCAGTATAGGCCAATCAGTTTCCTGTGTGTCAAGAGTAAACTGCTTGAATCTGCAATAAATCAACAAGTTGTCAATCATCTTTGCAAAAAACAATCGACTCAGTGACAAGCATTATGGATTTCATATTGCAAAATCAACAGCTGATATGCTGACTGTAATATCACAGAGCATCAATGAATCCATTGATAGGGTCTTCGTTTCTAGACCAATAGCTCGCCATATCAAAAGCCTTTGATAGGATTTGATATAAAGGTTTACTTCACACTAATTCTAGTTATTGAATACCTGGAAATGTCTTCTCAGCCATTAAAGCATTTCTTTCTGATCAATTTTAGTTATAGGGACATATTTAAGAACTCGATCTGTTGACTCTATCTTAACAAACACCATAAAAACAAAGAAAGTAATATGGTGTTATAAGCATAGTGAAAAGCTCATAGTTGTGATCCCCAACCGGCTGCTTCCAACCCCGATACAAGGATGTTGTGAACTGTAACATGAAAGCAATCAACATCGACATTTCATCATGGGAAAATGTTACGGATGACCACTCAGTGTGATGAGGAACCTTGAACAAACATCTGAAAGGGGAGAAGCTGCTGAATACTGCTGTAGAGAAGCGTGGACACATAAAAAGAAACACCAATTCCAACAGCCTAGAGACCATCTCATGCTTGTGATCTTCGCAACAGAGACTTTTCAGCTACATAAGCAATTGTTCCAGCCGAACAAGCAGCCAGAAAAACTAGAATAAGTGTAACAGAGCGCGGACACGCATATGGTAGCTGTATCCAAATGACCGAGCCATGTGCAAGATGACGTCACGACAAGAAAAAAAGGAAAAGATCATAAAAAGAAGAAGCTGTGCGCAGACTGATGATCATGATCGTGTTCAAGAGGAAAGAGATAAACATGTGGACAGAGAGCAACAGTTTTGTGCAACAGACAAAGCCTTATTCGGGAAAGTACCCACAAATAAATGTTATTGTTTCTACAGGAAAAAGTGAATCGAGTTTTTCTTTGTCATTGTTCCTTATGACAGAGTCTACAATGTGTTGGGACCTTGCATGCTAACACATGTGTAAACGGTGTGTAATGTTACATAAGGATGTATCACCCATAGTCAACCCTGATCAACCGAGGTCTGCTAGACAATGGTCCTCCTTCAATCATGAGTAACGTCGGAGTTCCCTGCCAATCTTAAATAATATCACTTAAAAAACGTCTAAAATTGTTGTTTTAGATTCTACTAGATGTGGAAATGAATTAGTTTAAATTTGATAAAAATTGGTCGAGCAATTTTTTTTTTTAGTTATTTAAGCTTATGTTATTTGTATAATAACTTGAGGCAGGTTATAGTTTACAGTGGTTCAAAACTTTTACATTTCTTTTTTTTTTTTTTTTTCTTATCAGGTTGTTGAAGCTGGGGATAGAGCATCCTACCGGATGCCAAACATTCACCCGCTAACTCAGCTATTCCAACCGAGAAATCTTTTTACGATTCTGACTATCCCTTTAAGTGCAATTGCTTAAATCTCTCTTGCACTTGGTTCAACGGGTATATTTGCTACTTTTGGAAATTCTTTTTCATGAGTCCATTTGATCCTATAATAACTGGAATAATAGAGATCTTCCTAGGATTCCAGTTTCTTTTTTTTTATGTCATACATTGGTATTTCGTTATCTTTTCCCTTTTAGCTCTGTTTAATCCAGCATAATCCAGGACACTAACTTTTACTAAGGTTAATATGTACCGTTGTGGGAACTTAATATATCTCCACTCGATCCTGGTGAGAATAAAAAATAAATGTAAAAGAGATAGGGAGTGAAGAAAGAAAGAAGGAAATAAACCATAAAGAGTCTTGAAAAAAAAAGGAAGAGAAGGAGGAGAGGGAAAGAGAGAAATAAAGAAGGAATAAGGATCACCAAAAATACTAATGCCAAAGAGTTTAAAAGAGAGTAAGAGATAGAGAAAAAGAGGGAAGGGAAAACAAAGAAGGGGAGAGCGAAGGAGAGAGAGAGAGAGAAATAGAAGAAAAGAGCATAAAAAGAAACAGAAAAGGAAAGAATGAAAAAAAATTGGAAAGATTTTAAAGAGAGAGACAGATATAGAGGAGAATGTGTGTGTGAAGAAAATAGGAGAAGAGAGAGAAAGGAAAAGAAAGGTAGGAATGAAACAAGATAAATAATGTAAAAGAGAGATAAGAAAAGAGTATAAGCAAGAGAGAGGGGGACAGACTAGAGAGAGAATAATTTAAAAGAAATAAAAAAAGAATGAACAAAAGACTAACACGTTTCTTGTCCCAACATGCAACTGTCTCGATATCAATCGAAGCCATTCCAGATGGCAATCCCATAATAGTCAGGATTTGTGCACTATGAAATCAATCAGGAGTGAAATTACTGCTCGGCTGAGCATGAATGACTTGCACACATGTGCGTGCTTATTAAAGAATACACATAAAAATGCACAAATGCACAATTCCAGTGCACTCTTCACCTCATGTCAGCAAACCTATTAATTCTATTTTTATGGCGATATGTCATAGAGTCAAGAGCTTTTGAAAATGACTAAACCAGTTTCTTCCAAATCTACCGTGAGGTGAGCATTTCTCTTTCCCATAACTTTCTCCTCACAGAACAGACGTTGTTAAGTCTTTCTCTATTTATTTTCAGGGAAGTTGTTCGACTGAGCTTCAGTATTCAGTTAGTCCTTGTAAAACATTCACAACAAGAACTCGCCTTTTTGTCACAGTGGAAAAAGTCTTTTCTTTCTCCCCGCAAATTTTTAGGGTCATCAGAAATTTCCATGGAAAAAGTTTTTTTGTAAGGACTTTCTGTCTGTGGAAAACATTACCACAGGACTACTTCTCTGCAGATTAAAACTTAGTCATCTTTAATTCCAATGTTAACAAATTCTTGTTATGGATCGCCCCATAAGCACTCAAACACAGTTCATACTATTGATTAATGTTAGTATTCCCATAGTGTTCCTCATCTTCCTGTCTCATTAATTGTTATCCTCGAGCATCTCTGGGCCTTGATGAATGGTAAGCCCAATAGTAAACAAATACAAGAAAAAAAAAACATGGAAAAGGGCAACCGGTAGTAAAATATTCTCCCTACTGAAGAAGAAGAAAATGAAAGTAATGCCTGGGAAAATGATCGAATTGAACCATGCCTAATTCAGGTCAGGCACTAGAACTAGACTCTAGAATAAGAATGTACAATGGATTCGCCAATTAATATGAATAAAGACAGAGAGAGAAATAAAAGCTCCGTATTTACCTTCCTCCCTATTGTTCATAATGGACTATTCCAATCTTCTGTATTATAGTGCGTTTCATTAGCTTTCACTTGTTGAGAGAGAGAGAGAGAGAGAGAGAGAGAGAGAGAGAAAATGGCAGAAACAAAAATAATAATCTCGAAAATAAGTTGGGAGGGTGGGGGGAAACAAACATTTTTAATGAACTTAGGAGTCACCACATCTAGTCACAAAAGCTACTTGAGGATAAAGGTTAATGAGTTTATCAGGAGACCAGTGAAACGTGACGATTGGTAATGATTATCGAGACTGGCCAAAATTTGATTATTTAAGAGGAGGCTTAACAACAAATTGTTTACATAGGACTTGAATACAACCATGTTGTAGCAAGCTGGGGAGCAGTTCAGTGATACTGTGTTTAACAGATAGGTAGTTCTTGGAAATAAACTTTGCTCATGGAAGCTCTGTTTAGTTTTAGGTGTACAGAGAATTAAAAGGAAAATTAGACGAGTTTTTTTTACTGTGAATGTTTTACAGAGGAGAATCAAAGGTTGGAGCTTTGTTAAGCACCTACCATGAAAATAATGTCAACGCCTCTTCTATGAGAAAGAGGCTGTAAGGAAAGAAAAGCATATCCCTCACTAGATTTCAAAGGCATTTTTATATTCTGTTAAGGTAGAAATGGGAGCTCTGAGTAACAGCTTCTCGTATGTGGCAACAGTACTCCATCTTGGGATGAATTTGACTCCTATACAGAGGGAGGATTGCATCAGGGATGAGATACATTCTAGAGTGGTAGAACATACACTGAGAGATGGTGAAGGCAATGTAATGGAGTCGTTACATGTCAGCACTCGGGACTCATACGTTGTATGCAGACAGTCGAAAGGAAACAAAAAAAATGAAAAAATTCGACTCACTTTTTTTTCAGTTGAAACAACAGACATTTATTTACAGGTACTTCCAGAATAACGTCTTGTATCTTGTTCAAAAGTCTTTTCGTACTCCAATGGCTTACACATAGTACTCTGTCATGTCCAGCCACGTTTAGGACATGTTTTTCCCTGTCGCTCACGGACCACGTGTGTAACATGTCTATTTCTGTTTTTCTCGAACACGTTTTTCTTTTTTTATAATCTTTTTCTTTCCTTCTTCCTTGCTGTGGCGTCAAATCGTACATGGCTCGGTAGTTTACATACATTGGCTGCTGTTGCTGCTGCTCCAACGTGCACATCTGTGCTGTGTTACAGCGATACCTATAACTTTGTAAGTAATGGGTTACTTGAGTTAGTTGCAAATTACAGGTACTTAGAATTAAAATAGAGAAATGTTTCTGCATGCATTTTGTGTGATTAACATAGATAGGACAAAAACCTCAGAGCGACAAATGTTCATTAACTCAGCTTTAATTTTATAATAAATAGATATTAGAGATGTCAAAAATTTTCCTCACTCTTTAACTGTGCTAAAACCAAAACGTAGATTCCATGAACAAAGCTTCTTTCTTAGAAGTGCACGCCTGTGGAACTCTCTTCCGTCTGCCTGTTTCCCACCTGACTACAACTTGGATGTCTTCAAGTCCAACATAAACAAATTCCTGATGAACCTCCCCCTTAAGTAAGATACTTTATCAAATCTCCAATACTAACGATTACTATGATACTATCCCATTGATTACTGTACACACAATAACCCTTATCCGTGAGTGGCTTCCGGGCCTTGATAAGTGGTGACTTCCATGTAAAAAAAAAAACCAGAAAGTTTGGATTTTAAGATTTAAAAAAATGAATATCTATTTACTTTTTTAAATGTCATTTTTTTAAAATATTTTTTCTCCTTGTTACTTGTATTTTGTTGGCTATATATGGCATGAAGTTTATCCGTCCATAACTTCAATATCAGCCTAATTTACATCACAGTTTCTTCACGCGTCTTAAATTTAAATTGTTAAAGAGATGATCTTTTTTTTTTTTTTTTTACACGGTGGTCACCACTTATCAAGGCCCGGAAGCCACTCAGGGATAAGGGTTATTGCAAGTACAGTACGTTAGTGTGGAGATTTGATGAAGTGTTTACTTAAGGGGGCGGTTCATTAGGAATTTGTTAACGTTGGACTTGAACACATCCAAGTTGTAGTCAGGTGGGAAGCAGGCAGACGGAACAGAGTTTCACAGGCGTGCAGTTCTAAGAAAGAAGCTTTGTTCATGGAATCCACGTTTTGATTTAGGCACAGATAAAGAGTGGGGGAAATTTTTCACAGTGGATTCAGCTAGACGGGTGTTTTTCGTGAAAGATTAACGAGGGGGGGGGGGCAGAGATTGGAGTTCAGACGAGCACCTGCCATGGAAATAACGATAAAACAAGGATAGGCTCGCAACGTCTCTTCTGTGGGAGAGAGGTTGCAGGGTAGAGAAAAGGGCATCCCCCACTAAGCCACGAAGTCTATTTTGTACTCTGTCAAGGCAGGATAGGCTGTTTTTAGCAGCTCCTGCCCAGATATGGCAGCAGTATACCATCCTTGGACGTTATGTCCAATTTTCCTATATGTCTTCTCATGATATCCTTTAGGGTAGGGTTTCCCAAAATGGAGTCCACAGAGCCCTGGGGCTCTGTTAGTGATGCTGAGGGTCTTCAGAAACCCTTTCTTAAAGAGGACCAAATGCTTTATATGGAATAATTAAATGGCTGCAGACGTTTAATTATTGATCTTTTTTACTGGAAAAAGACATGATGCATAACTACAAGTGATGCATAACTACAGGTGTAAAGAGTTTCAGGATGGTTCATGAAAAAGAAAATAAAAAATAAATTAACTAAAAATGCAACAATTTTTGATTAATAAAACAATTAATTAACAAAAAATGGTTGTAAAGATTATAATTAGTGTTAAAATCTGAAATTAATGTTTTTCATGTTTATTTTAGAAATTATCTGTGAAAAATCTTTCTCATGCTCTGGGACTCCATGGTGTTTGGTAAACCCTGTTTTAGGGCATCATATGGTTGATTCCGTGATATGTGTTCCACAAGATCAACTACTTCTGTTATACCTACAGGTAGTTTTTTTCTACCATATGAGCATATCTCGAATTTTGTGGTCATCGGATCTAATATTGCATGTAGATGGGTGAACCAGGTCTGTACGTTTGTTGGGTTGTATTGTTGCATAGGGGGTCCATATCGAAGACCCATAAAACAGAAGATGATAATCGCATTTATATACTGTTTGCATCACCACGACGACTGTGACGATTCTTGGGCACTTCATATTATAACTTCATATTATAACTTCATATCATAAATTCATATCATAACTTCATATTATAACTTCATATTATAATTTCATATTATAACTTCATATCATAACTTCATATCATAACTTCATATCGTAACTTCATATTATAACTTCATATTATAACTTCATATCATAAATTCATATTATAACTTCATATCATAACTTCATATCATAACTTCATATTATAATTCATATTATAACTTCATATCATAAATTCATATCATAACTTCATATCATAACTTCATATTATAACTTCATATCATAAATTCATATCATAACTTCATATCATAATTTCATATTACAACAAGAGCATTTATAACAGAGGCTGAGAGATATGATGTGTACAGTACCTTTAACTCTTCAGAGAAGGGGGATGAATCATTACTTAATGATGATGGCGAAGGAGACAAAACACATTTACCTTTTCCTTTTGTTGAAATGACGGCAGATAAAGACAACAGTTTACAAATATATAATGATTCTTTATTCATACCTGCTGGTGATGATAATGGTCAGGAATTCAAGCCTTTTTGATTACATTGTCTTATCTCCCCCCCCCTCGCCTCCAAGAGGGTGTCAGCTCGCAGTGTGGCCGACTCGACTCTTACTAAGTCACCCCCTGGCTGTCACTGTCTCTAACTTCGAACCCTGTCTCAATATATTGGAAATCTTCTTTCTTGATGACATCAGAAGCGTGGTCAACCAATGTGACTTCCTCACATTTCAAATTACACATGCGCTTTTCACATGCATCTACACGCTTCTGATAAACAAAGAACAAATTTTTTTAATCATTATTACTAAACTCATATTGTCCATTCTTTTAACTGACATATTTAATATCCATTTATTTCTAACAGAATGAACAATCGACGGCATACCTAGGAATAAATATCTATTATCTTCTAACACTTGCCTACTGGGTTCGATTCTAGCCTTCTCCAAATATCATTTTCAAACTTATTTAGTTTTGTTTTCTTACTTACTGTAGTCTGTCCTTTTTCATAACAGTATGTTACTGTTACTGTATCATTTGTTAGTTCGTTTACAGCTGTTGTATTTTTAGTATCTCCAATTTTACACAAGAAATGTCCAGCAAAGTCATAAAATTTGTAGGGAACTTAAAAACTCCGATTTTCGTTAAACATCTAAATTAATAATAATAATAATAATAATAATAATAATAATAATAATAATAATAATAATAATAATAAATTAAGCCAGTCTCTTCGTAGTTTCGTTGTCATAGATAACTTTATTTCTACAAAATTAATATTTGATTCTGCATCATCAATTTTTCTTATGGATCATATTGAAGCATATTGTTGATAAAAAATAAAATGTAACTCGATTTAATTTTTTCAAAAAATACTTTGTCGGGGCCAGAATTATTTTGTATTTATCCATACAGAGTTACTTCTCTTTGAGTGGAGAAAAATCACTGTTTGTTGTGCATTAGATACTTCATGCAGTTGAGAAAAACACGTTTCGATGTTTGTAGGGTTGTGTATGGTTAGATATGCAGTTGATGCGGTTTATGTTGGCTTATTTACAGTTATTGTTTTTTTAGTAAGTGGAATTTGACACCCAACAAATGTTCAGTAGGGTCACTAATTATGGAATATGATAGACCCAATTTACTTTCCTTCCCACGAGAGTAGAGTTAGACATAAAATCAGTTTTTAATTCGAGGAAATTCAGCTCCCCAATAAGGAGCTCTCCGGATTGGTGTCACGTCATTACTTTTAAAATGGATCAAACGTTGTATTTAGAGACTTGCAAAGAAAATAAAACTGTCACACAAACTTTTCATGTAAAAGAAAAAATTATTTATTTTGTTCAGTTTCGTATGCAGACACATATTTACAACACGACACAATATGTTCTCTCTTTTTTTCTTTCCTGTAAGATAGTAGTCGATTGTTTTTAGCTACAATCAGCTGTTCAGTTGCAGTAATTCTCTCTAGGACCTGCAGGTCAGCCGGATCGTTTTTGAAGGGGTAGGAGGTGGAGACTTGCATGCTTGTCAAACATATCTTCCAAATTACCATGAGTCTTTTTTCTTCTCTGTAGTCGTCAGCCAAAATTCGCCTACTGCAAGTGGTAGTTTTTCTTTTGCTCAGGGAAAATGCTGACGTGAAAAAAATAAGCCAGATGTTCCTTCCTTTACCTGCGATCTCGATGTAAATATATGAATTTTATTGTGACATAACGCTCTTGCCATGGCTTAAATACTAATGCGACATTAACTCAGCATATGAGTCGTCAATAATATGCATACTGTTATGTAATGATAGAACCAGAAACTACGCTGCATCGAAACAAAAATTTGAATTTAAAGGATTTATATATCATTGACCAAGAACAGATAAGGTGATGTGTAGTATGAAAACTGATACTGTAACATATAAGTGCGTGGGAAAATATCAGCAGCAGCAGCAGCTGAAAAACGCGCATATGCAAATTAGGAATTGAAGAAAAAGGAAAAAAGGAGAAAAAATGCACCATGTGGTCAGGAGAGAAGAAAGTGCGCGTCAAAGAGAATGGACGTGAAAAGTTGAGAACAATAATGGGCCGGGTGTGGCTGGCATGTAGTCGGAGGAAGAAGAAAAGTGTACTCTGAGCGAGATGGATGATAGTGAGAGACTTTTAAGTGGTGACGAGACGAGAGAGTAACGTGTAATAAAAACTTTTATTAAAAAAAGAAAAAATGCCGACCCGGATTTTTATTTATTTATTTATTTTATTTATATACTTTGTTTGTATGTAATGGCAGCGTTACAATACTGTGGTACTATTTTTGCTAGTACCACTGTAGTCACCCACCAACCCCGCCATGCCAGAGCGGTGATTTGGTCGCGCGGAGCGATACACAAGAAAAAGGAACCACAATGCACTTTCGATTCCTTCGATTTCTTTCCATTTTGGCAGTCATGAAGTAAGGGCACATATTTTGTCTTTCTATAAAAGAGAGAGAGGGAGGAATCCCCTCTCTTTTTTAGCAGTAGTTAAGGAGTAGCTAAGTAGTTAGCTTAAAGTTTGATAATGTAAACGTTTAATTATTGGTTGCTGATGTTTTAGTCAATCAAACAACCTTGTAATATATTTACGTGTAAAATAAGATAGTTAACATTTCACATGTGTACATTACAATGGTGTTGCGTGTTATTTAATCTGCTTTATGTGTCGCGACGTTGCCAGCATCAAGAAGATTCAGCCAGATAAACCAGCAGAAGAAAGACATAATCCTGAAGAAAGGAAGGAGCCAGCCATACCCAAAATCCTAAGGTAAGCCTTTACTCTCACTCTGACAAAAAGACGTCTAACTGGCAGATCCTACTGACTGGTCCATTGAGTTAGTCTGGTACCGTTTCCAGGACATGTACGTAACACGTGGTTTGGTCACGCGATTGATCGGCCCATGGGTGTTACAATACAACACTCTGCTTCTAGACAAAAGACCAACGGTCATGTATCTCCTGTTGACTGAAAAGACATGACCGATTTCTCACTTAGGTAAATGCGAATGGTATGTAAACGTAGTGAATGAATGGCAAAAATGCTGAAAACGAAATTCTTTGGAATGCTAGAGTGATGAACGAGAAGAGCAGTTAATAATAACAAGTTTTATTAAGTGTGTGAACGAAAATGTTGGTCATATCATTAAACCTTGATTGCTAACAAGTGTTCAGTAGGGATGGTGTCGATCAAACGTCACATTACCTTGAATGTTTGTGTGAATAAAGAATGAAAGATAGACTAACATAATTGACATCACCCATTCAGAGCCACACGTGTAGTGTTAAACTTGTGCGTATTTTCGTACTAAGATACACTACAAAAAATAATCTATATATTAACACCGTAATACCTTTAGCGTACGTGCGTATGTGTGTCACGATTTCTAGATTATAAATTATTCGATCGGGAGATCCTATTTATTAAAAAGGAAAATGGAAGGCGATAACATGCTACGAACATTAAATTAATATATGAATACACTAATTTAATAGCATGTTATCATCTTTTATCCTTCTTTTTAATAAACAGCATCTCCTCATCACGGAAGACGCAATGTAAAAAAGAAATTAAATTTAAAAAAAAATGGTGTCGCTTTTGAGCCGTATGTTAAACTAAAATATACTTTTTTTGTCTTTTGCCTAGGATCAAAAAGTAGTATCTGTTCTGTCTAAAGATGGTATAATGATATCGTGGCGTCCATACAATGGAAATATGTCACAGACTCCTATAAGGATATTGGAGATAAATCGTAATAACCAGATATATTCTGACGCTACATTAACGAGATTACTTTGATAAATACTTTTATAGTTTTAACAAAAGGGCTACAATAATATCGTGAGGTCTCTATTCATGCTGAACGTCCGCAGAATACATAGCAGCAATATATTACATATGAAAGATGCCACTGAGGAATTTCCACAAGTCCCGCTAGTATAATATAATAATATAATAATATAACTACAGATTATTTGCCATCCGGGATTGAAATTGTACATGAAAACGACTTTTAAGACTGCTATTCTTTAAAGCTATCACATTTATTTTTTTTTTTATTTAATTTTATTTTTTTTACATTTAAATTTCCTTTTTTCTTATTTTTTATTTTTTATTTTATTTTATTTTTTACATAGACGTTACCACTTATCAAGGCCGATAGGCCACTCAAGGATAAGGGGTTAAAGAGTGTACAGTAGTCAAAAGGACAATATAGTAATCGATAGTAATGGAAGTTCGGTAAATTTGTTAACTTAAGTGGAACGGTTCATCAGAAACTTGTTCACGTTGGACTTGAAGAAAACCATATTATAGACGGCTGGAAAGCAGGAAAACGGAAGACAATTCCATAGGCGTGCAGTTCTAAGAAAGAAGCTTTGATCATGGAATCTATGTTTAGGTTTAGGCACGATAAAGAGTGGGGGGAATTATTGATAGTGTTTTCAGCTAGACGAAGTGTATTTTAATTTTTATGTTTAATTTCAAATATTAATAACTACATTCTATTTCAGTACTTAATTTATATTTTTATTTCCTGATTGTTTTATTTAATGATAGCGTTTTCTCGTCATAAATGTTTATTATATCTACCAAGTTGATCTTAAGGATAGCATACTCAACCATTTAATTTTTCTTTCAGACCCCCCCCTCAATTCTTGTTTTTTCATTGTATCTTGAATTTACTTATAACGGCACTAGTTGAATTTCAGAAGACTCCCCCCCTCGCTGTTCTCTTATATCGCAATTTCCTAAAAGGTCACTAGCAAAAATTCAGAAAGCGATCACGTCTTTGTTTTAACAGTTAATTAAAAAATATTAAATAAATAAATAAAACGTCTTTTGGAACGCTGATATTGTTAAAGCTAAAACTCTTTTCAAATCAGTTTGCACTCTGGAGACGAAGCATGTTCGAGATAAGTGTATTTTAATTTTTTTATGTTTAATTTCTAATATTAATAACTACATTCTATTTCAGTACTTAATTTATATTTTTATTTCCCGATTGTTTTATTTAATGATAGCGTTTTCTCATCATAAATGTTTATTATATATTTGTACCTTCAAAGTGTTATCTCTTGGTAATTTCAGTTGCTGAGTTTTGACTATTAGTTTAATAAGATATATTTCATTCTGTAAATGTATGTAGAGGGGTAGGTGTATCAGAATTTGGGGGGAATTTTTGACATCTTAACACGAAACTGCAAATGCAATATGAAAAACTCGTAATTTCTCTTTTAAAAGTGGGTTGCTTATTTTCTTTATGGATTATACTTCCAGAATAAACTATTAAAGTTGTATAAAAAGTAACAGAAATATTATTTTTTATTTTAAAAAAAAACATTTTTTACGTAATGAAATCAATTGAATTTTACGAGTTAAATATTTTTCAATTTGTAAACTTTAAAAATCTATCAAAATTTTTCTATTGATTCAATTTTTACGATATTTTCAGGGTCACTGTGAAATTTTATGCTCTTTCCAATAAACCGAATATAATATTCTAGACAAACATTTTTTAATTCACGCCGCCCCCATTTTGAAATGTCTATTAAAAAGTAAATAATTAATTTACTCACCAAAGTTTTATATATCACAAATTGAAGATAAAAGATCAATAAATAATATATTCAAATTTTTAACAAAAAAAGAAGTGTTTCTAAGAAATTTACCTGCAAAGTCCGAGGTTTAAAACCTTTTTTTTTTTTTAAACCACGTTGTTTTTTGTTGGGTTTATTTTTGTTTGTGCTTTTGTTATTTTTAATGAAACCTTGGTCCTTGCTCCTTTACTTGAAAAAAAAACTAGGGTTTGAATTACATTTTTCTAGTAGTTATAATCTTGGAAAGACAGGGGGTCGAATTATTCAATATTTTTTCACGCATTCGTAAGGTCAGTTTCTGACACACCTAGTAGAGGGGGGAAGTAATTTAAATAACCTTAAAAAAATCTGCATTATTTAGATTATTCGGACGACTGTTCCCCTCGAGTGATATTCAGCCGATATAACCTCTAATATTCTTCAACTCTATCTTGTCGAGCTCGAAAATCTTTCTGTCAAAACAGGCAGCATATTCCTGTTTCATCAGCCGTGACGTCAGTCATTCACAATTGTATTTTGAGTATCGGCTGCACCGATGATTGAACCTCCAACCTTCAGAAGAGTGTAACTTACAGCTGAATTTTACAAAGAAATTTATCTAAAGTCGGAGGTTTCATCGACCGAAACGTTGTGAAAATAGAACCCAATATGAAAACAGTAGTTTGAAGAATCCAAATAATAATAAGAATTATCAATCCTCATCTCAAAAATTCAGAAGCTAAAATAATTTGCAAGGTTTTTCTTTTTTTAATAAAATAAATATATTATATGAACATTCGTTTATTAATTACTAAATATTGAAAAAATTACTACAATCGGATCTTGTACTCCTTATTTATCTATTAGGCAGGCGTAGATGGTACTATCACAGGTACATTTCAAAGACACCCAAAGATTGGCCTTGTTTCATGACTAGAACAATGAACGCCGTTCCATTATCTCTTTTTCTCTTTATCTGGACAACTTGAAGACAGCTGCTTTTCACTTAGTTTGCACGACTAGTTTAACAACTTGTGTGGCAGCTGTTTCCGACTGGTAGTACAGGAGCTCTAACTCTTATGTAGTGCTAAAAGCGGCTGCTCTATCTACAGTTTTATAATATCAAGAAAACTGTAGCAGTATGTTGCACATTGAAAGGCACACTACATTTATATTCGATGGGTTTTGTCAAATGCTACAACCCCATAAGATGATGACACAGCTAATAGCCTACTTTTATGAACTTTCAACAAGCATTCACTTTATCCAAAGTAATATTTATGATCAATGTACAGAAATTTACAGAATTCTCCACTTAGAATACCTCTATAAATCTGACCCCTAATCAACGTAGCCCTCAGTGGCAGTGTGCCTTATTTGTGGTGAATAAGAATAGTATAAAAAAATGATTTGAAGGCTTTTTTTTATCAATGGTGTTCATTTTATGGTAGAACTAAAAATTATTTACACTTATGTTGCCTGTCCCTAATTACCACTACTTTCTATCACTAACCACCTTCTCTCTTATTGACTTATAATAATTAATAATTAATAGACAACCTTTGTAGTACAATGGTATAATGACCGAGAATTGGCACTTCCGATTAAGAATGCGTTCAGCACTCAGCAGTGAATTGTGAAAATCAGTTCCCTGTGTTTATTGCATATACAAAAATCTAAGTCAGCACATGAGAAATTCTGCATAATAATTTCTTTCAGTATGAACAACCTCCTTGATAAAATTTTCTATAGGATAAGTAAGGGTAAGGGTAAGGGTAAGGGCTAGCTTTTTTTTTTTTACTTGTCTCATTATTGCTTATATTCCTGAACAACCTCCTTGATAAAATTTTCCCTAGCATAGGTTGTTATGAGTATAAGTTTAAATACAACTATATTTATTATATCATGTATTATATATTATTTGGAATGTTTTCGTTTTTTGTTTACAAATACTCAAAGAAAGTATTTTTAACAATGTCATCCTTCCACGTTTGAAGAACGGCTTATCCCTATACATACATATATATATATATATATATATATATATATATATATATATATATATATATATATATATATATATTAGTCCTCGCACGAAAGATCAGGAGACAAAATGTTTTAAATAATAATAATAATAATAATAATAATAATAATAATAGAATAACAATAACAAAGACTTTCGCTGACGAAGACTACTATTGACCGTAACCAGTTATACAATCCTTTTGAAATTTTCATCTCTATTTTTCTCGTTATGTACTGAATATTTGTTAATGAAACCTATATGAAACATGTTCCTTATTGAATTTTAAAGATTTTCTATTCTGAAAGAAGTTTTAAAAAATTTAATCTAAAAAAGTTATTTTAAAGTTTTTGTTAAAAAAAAATCAGATTTTTTTCATTATTCAGATCTGTATTACAAAGAGGGGGTTGCAAAAAATGAGTTGCGGTGTGAGGAGAAATACAAACTGAAACGGAGAGAATATTCAGACCTGTAATAATACAAAGAGGGGGTTGCAAAATGAGTTGTGGTATTAGGAGAAATACAAACTGAAACAGAGAATATTAAGACCTGTAATAATACAAATAGTGTAATGTTATGACCCTTTAGGCTGTGATCATAGCGTAGTATCTGTTACCTGTGGCAAGCGGGAGCAATGGTCAAAACATTATTATTATTGTTATTGTATTCTTATTAATTGATTTGAGTGACGGATGCTCGCTGGATCAGTTATTATGGTTAAAAGAATAAACAATTAATTTGAGGAAGAAATGATTGACGTGTAAATTGCAAAAGGAATGCAAAAATAGAAAATAGATGTAAACATTCTTTTGGATTTGGATAAACAAATAACTAAATGGAAACATTAGATTGGTCTGAGACACGTAATTAGGTAACGTGGGAGAACACGTGATGTAGCTAATTTTGGAGAGATTCAGAGAGTTGAGGATTGACCACCAGGGCGGACAGACTTCTAGACAAGGGTGGACAGACAGCTAGGAGCGGGCTGTATGAACAGAAAATGTAGACAAACTGCAGATCCTGTGAATACCAATTGAGACAACTGTAATAAATTTATATTATAAAAATATAAAGAGTTGTTTTAATGGTTTCACAAATAAGAACAGTTGTCTCAATTATATGGTGCTGATCGTTTCATGGTTCGTCACGGAGCAGCAGGAAGTTAAAAGAACTCTTCAAGAAAAAGGTATGAAGCATATATTATTCTTCTTACATATGAACTGTAAAAATATCCCGTGTGATAAGTCCGATACAACATGACTCGGTTTACACGTCAATATCATGTCCCCTGGCTAAACAACATACATACGATTTATACGTTTATTATCTGTCTGTTAAAAGAACAATATCTTACATCCACTAGATAACACATGACACGTTTTAATATATCCTCCAATATAAACCAATATACAACAATAGGGGGTTGCAAAAATGAGTTGTTGTGTGAGGAGAGATACAAACTGAAATAGAGAGAAGGAGAGTTTTAAAATATAATCTTAAAAAGACAAGATACAAGTTAGAAAAGCATTTCATCCAAGGCATGAAAATTGTTAAACAAAATGTTTTTACTATAGGTTTTAAAAGTAAAGGTCAAGATTCAATTTGAAATTTATTTATCTACAAAGTGCACTTTTATAAATTTACAAAGTAAAGCATAAAAATGTAATTTAAATTGAATCAAAAAATTACCTTGGATTTATATTATGTAATGTACATTTTGTTGCAATTTAAAAAAATTATCTTTCATCTAGCAATTAATGATTTAGATATAAAACTTTCAATGATATTTTTGAAAAGTGCAACAGAATGTACATCACATAAAATAAATCCAAGATAATTTTTTGATTCAATTTAAATTAAATTTTTATACCTTACTTTGTAAAACTTATAAAAGTGCACTTTGAAGATAAATAAATTTCAAATTGAATCTTGTATCTTTATTTTTAAAGCCTATAGTAAAAACATTTTGTTTAACAATTTTCATGCCTTGGATGAAATGCTTTTCCAACTTATATATATATATAATAAAAGAGGCGCAATTTTCCTTCTCTGGACCAAAATACCGTAGGTTTACAACAACAGATGGCACATACAAATTTATTATTTAACTATAGAACAACATTTTAGACACATCAATTCGTAATATTATAACATACATTTATTCCTAGGAGCAACATCAAAATCATTGTCATAACCTACAGAGGAAGTAGTTCCAATTTCAACCCCTATTCTATAAGTCATTTTACGACCACATTCTTCACCGCGTGCATTTATACTTTTCTCTACTTTCCTGTGTCTACGCCGTCATTAACTAGCCACTGAATTCATACATATCGCAGTATCTTACCACTGTTCATCCACACAAATAATTTCTCCCTTTCCCTAATCTAGTCCAGCTGATTGGCTGGGAAGTAGGGAGGGACAATTAGAGATAGAGAGATACAGTGAGTGGGAGAGAACGAGAGAGAGAGAGAGAGAGAGAGAACAAAATACAACTCTAATTTGCTTTTATGTATATTTGACCGATACCTGAGTGCAATTTAGATACTTTAAATTATTTGTAAACGTAAATACGTCGCAAACATAATTACTTTTCTGGGAAATATATTTCTGTCAAAAATACATAAAATGACCAAGCCTCCCCCCACTTTCCATCCCTTCTTATTGGTTGCTACCTCTCAACCCACTTATTCGAGAATAGATAAACGAGCACATTAGCGTCCATATTTTCTTAACGGGTAAACAACCAGTTGCTTTTCTGTTTCATTTTCCATTTTCTCTCTACATTAAGTAAATCCTTCTATTGTTGTAAATTAACAAAAATTGTTTTATGAAAATTATAACAACGACGTAATCAGGATATTCAAGTTTTGCGATACCAGCAGGCGAGCAATACATTTTGTAAACAGTTAAATACGGATTTCATAGAAAATACTGTTGCAAAATTATTTTTATAAAAAATCATTTTGTGTTTAACTACGATAAGCGCAAGGTTATTTTAGAGAAAATACAATGGGGAATTACTTAAAAAATAAAACATTTCGGTTTTGTTTATTAAAAAATTGTTTTATGCAAATTATAACAACGACGTAATTACGATATTCGAACTTTGGGATACCAGCGGGCAAATAGAAAATTTTGTAAACAGTTAAACACGGATTTCATAGAAAATACAGTTGCGAAATTATTTTTATTAAAAAAAAACTTTTTCGTTTAACTACGATAAGCGCAAATTTATTTTAGAGAAAATACAGTAGCTAAATTATTAAAATAATTAAAACATTTCGGTTTACCTATGTTATTTGGGACGTATTTGCGTTTTAAGCACAATATTATATTAGAGAAAATACAGTTACGAAATTATTAAATTAAAAATTATCGTTTACCAACGTTATTAGTGACCTACTTGCGTTTAAAAAAAAGAAGATCGCATTTAAATTGTCCGCAAATAAGTTGTTGTCCGGATAAAATAAAACATTATCGTTTTGTGACATATTTGTGTTTTAATAATAAATACTGCATTATCGTTGTACGCAGTTAGGTAGTTTTTCGCATATTAAGCAATATAACTTTTTTTATACTACTTATTGTAAAAACAAAAAGTTGGTTTAAATCAACGTGATTAACAAAAAAAACATTTTGATTCACCTACGTACTTAGGACCTATTTGCCTTATAAATGACTAATATTTAATAGAAGTTTTCGGGCAATGTAGTTCCCGACTTTTCCTTTTCTTTCTTTTTTCTTTTACTGATTTTGTTTCTTGACCGACGCACACCCTATAACCAAAAGGGGATCTTAAAAGTCAGCACGAATATCTCGCTTGATGTAAACATAGGTTTTCTTCTACGTTTTGACATGTTTATAAAGGCTTCACAAACTTTATACAGGGAAAATTTAATAACGTTATTATTAACCTTGTAATCATGTCATTATTAAATTTTAAGGTAGAAGCACAGATTACATACAAAACACACTTCTCTAACATGTTAAGAATGGCTTTCAAAATATTACCATTATTATCTCAGCACGGTAACAAAAAATACATAAGTACCTAACATTTACATTTTTCAGACCGACACTGCACACTCCAAAGTTGGTTCATAGTATTTGCACGTGGAGATTATGACAACAATTACCAAGATTAAATTTGGGCTAGTTATTTGGACAACCCGCCCCCACAAAATGGGGTATCTATTCCGAAAACTGTTCATAACAGGGGTAGTTTGGGAGTACTTAAATTTTTTTACGAGGGGGAGGTACATGCTTCCACCGGGCAACGCCAGTTAACGGGCTCGGCTAGTTTTTCATAATAACGTTGTTATTTAGAAAGCAATTCTTAACATGGGGAGGAGGGGGGAGTTATTGTTAACTATTATGTACTTTCACGTAAAAATTGAATAAACAAAAGAAAGGGTGTTATTTTTTTTTCCAAACGTAAGAATAGTTAACAAAACCCCAGGTAGGAACGTAATATAGCAGAGATTGACTTTCACGCTTTATTGCTGACTTCTGAAAACATTCTTAGCCGGAAGTGGCAATATCGTTATCCTATATACCATCGTAGCAAATAAATGCTATCTGAACTAAAAGTCTAAACACAAGGGTCATTCCAATAATAAAGCCTCCTAATTTTTTTTTTACTCTAAAAGTTGAATAGCTACGGAGACGGGAATGGTACCATTAAAACGAGCAGCTTTTTGTGCTCCAAAATTTATCTTCCTAAATAGTCGCCACCATTCTCAATGCACTGTTGTCACTAATAAACGATGGCTGTTGATGGGCATCCGGAACGCACTTCATAATATGAGGATCATTCTAAAAGTAAAGCCTCCTATTTTTTAACTCACCTTTAAAAATCTCTAAAGGAATCTGAAATATGGGGAATCTGTTTATAAACTGATGTTTAGTAGCTATTGTTAAAATTTCTCCAAAAAAATACGATATTCCACGAGGGGCATCCACCCCTCTTTGGCTCATTTGCATGAAACTAAATTGAACTAAATATAGCTCACATTACCCACCTTTACGCCTAGCAGCTTGTTTCCAAAATTCATAATATATAATATATATGTGCATGACATACATACATGGCTAACTTTATATAGAGGTTTATGCATTTATTGTTGCATTATTTGATATTTTCTTTCATTTAAATTCCGTTTCTAGAAATTCTGTGCTGCACTCATTTGTCGATCTGTGCCGCCAGCAAATGCTTACTCATTCGCACGCGCACACAAATGCATTCATCTGACTGACAACTTGAGTCAAGGATCAACCTCTCTGGTCAATGACTCATGGACATCATGGCAGAGGCAACACCAACCACCACCAACTACACCCACTCTTTGGCTTCCTTCACTTCTTCCAAACCTAAGCCAAAAGATTTTGACCAATTGAATCCTACCTGCCAAGGAAAGCAAAGAATCAAACTTGTAACATCTCCCTCTTAACCCCACCCCACCTTCCACTCTCCGCGTAGCTTCCTCATCAAACCCATCCCACAGACTACAACACAGAATCTGTGGATTGAGATGAAAATCGGACTTGATCAATAGGTCACTAGACTGAGTTATTGCCCAAATAATTTTGGATTTTTTTATCGGAAATTTTCACTGAATGCAATTTTCTAGCCAAGTGATTTATGGAGTTTTTTTTTTTTTCTGAAAATAAATGTTTATTACGTTAAATAAATGCTTTCCTTTTTTTTTTCATTTTATTTATTTCTTTTTCGTCCAGCTTGTAGGCAAAGGTGGGGGATGTAACGATTTACTCCTGTCTTCTTAGGTCTAAACATTTGGGCTATACATACACACACGCATATAGCAAGGGCATCATCGCTCATTCACTAATAATCAAGGGATGAACAATTACTGAAGAAGATGCATCAGTGTCTATGATTGACTGAAACGCCATTTTAGAAAAGGCTGAATTATAAAATTTATTCTTATTTATTTCATATTTTTACGATGGTGACAACGAAGACGAGAAAGAAAACATGAAGATCGTTGATAAAGAAGAAGAAGAAGAAGAAGAAGAAGAAGAAGAAGAAGAAGAGGGACAGAGAGAAATTGGTAAAAAGGGTAATAGGTGGAGATGGTTGGGGACGAGGAGAAAGTTTCTGAAGAGAAAAAAGCCGAAGAGGTTTAGAAAGAGTTAAGAAAGGAAAAAAGTTGAGAAGAAATAAAAAAGGAGAAGGTTTAGAAAGAGGAAACGGTTGAGACAAAAAAGGAAAGTTGAGAGGAAGTTGAGGTGAAGTTGAGAAGGTTAAGAAGAAATTTGAGAAGGTTGATGAGAATGAAACAGCGGAAACAAACATTGATTAACTGTTAACTCAACTTTCGTATTTTTTCATGGAAATCTCTCCAGACAAGGCGTAAAGCCACTTACTATAAGGAGATAACAAGAATATGAGATGATTATTGCAAAGATCAAAGATGCCTATTGGTCTTAATCTTGAAAAGACCAAGGTTATAGGTAGGAGGAAAACAGAACTGAAAGAATTTTTTATAAGTCTGCAATTCTACTGGAATAGGAAGCTGTATTACAATGAGGTATCAAAAGAGCAAATTGATGGCGACCACTAGACCAATGAGTCAAACGAGCAAAGGAAACAAGGAATTATTCCTAATATTCATAAATGACCTCCCCGACAAAATTGCCTCTGAGATAGGCATCTATGCTGATGACACAACGCTCTATAACAGGCACGACAGGAAAACAACTAAATACATATCTAGGGAAATGGCAGAAACACTAGAGGATGACCTCCAATCTGTAGTGGAATGGGCACAAAAATGGATGGGCACATTCAGTGTTGCCAAGACTAAACTTGTTTCCTTCAATAATTACAAGAAACCTTTTTCTACTACCAATAGCAATAGCCAAGAACACACTGCCTGAAAATACTTCATTTAAACTCCTCGGTTTAACGTTTACATGGAAAATGAACTGGAATATATAAATTGAGAGCATTGCCAAGGCTGCTGCAAAGAAGGTGGGCTCTCTCTACCATGCCAGAAAATTTCTTACGCCTGAAAGTATCCTGTACCTCTATAAGGCCACCATTCGCTCATGTATGGAGTACTGTTGTCATATTTGGGCTGGTGCATCTGCTACTTGTCTCTCGCTTCTAGACAAGGTCCAAAAGAGAGTCTCCAACTTGATAGATCATGAACTGTCATCTAAGCTTCAGCCTCTGTCCCACCGACGAAATGTTTCATCCCTCTGCCTGTTCTACAAGTATTTTAATGGTGAATGCTCTGACGAACTGCAAGCACTTGTGTCCCCACAACGTAAATACCCTCAACAAACCCGACAAGCAGCTAAATCCCATCCCTACACAGTAGAGATCCCTAGATGTAAGAGAGCTTTCTACTCCAATAGTTTCTTCCCCCAGAACCGCTAGATTTTGGAATTCCCTTCTGGGTCCTTGCTTCCCCAACTTTGATGACATGCAGAAGTTCAAGTGTAACGTGAACCGATATCTTGCTGCCCAACTCCCTACATAGTATCCCAGTAGCTCATGTCCCTGATAGTAGCCCCCTACACTAAAGTGGCAATGTGCCTTGTTTGGGGTGAAAATGTAATAATAAAAACAAAAATAGATCAGACAATTCTGAAGAATAAACGCCATAAATCCCTTGAAATAAATAAAAGAAATACACTACTAAATAATGTAAAATAAACTTTTATTTTCGTTAAAAGAAAAGAAATTACTTTTTAGTGTGCGCAAGGTGGCTGTTTGTATGAAAGAAGGATGGGAGGAGGAAGGTGGAGACTTGAGAGCGTGAGAGAAAAAGTCCGACTATGTGTTGTGGCGAACTGAAAGAGAGAGTCAAGCAATGTTCTTTAACGTGCGAGAAAAGCTGTCATTTCAGCTACTGAATTTCACTTAGCAAGCGTTGCTGTAGGTGTCGGTTATCCCTTTCTCTCACGAGAAAAGTCCTCTTTGCCTTTTATATTTCTTTAGCTGCTTCCAGAAGCTTGCAAAAATAAGTTTTTTTAAATCGAGCCCTGATTGGTCAAAAACTCATATTTTTGACAAAAAAAAAAAAAAGTGCTTTCAGCTATGTCGGCTATTTTTCAAGCGTCCTACTTTTTGACCCAAGAGGTTTGGTGTGGGTGAATGCTGTAATTCCCGCGCAAATGAATTTATAAATTTGTGTGTGTGTGTGTGTGTGTGTGTGTGTGTGTGTGTGTGTGTGTGTGTGTGTGTGTGTGTGTG
>NC_136503.1:43671100-43723600 GCF_053919585.1 Euprymna scolopes
CACTAATAATTTACTTTATATATATATATATATATATATATATATATATATATATATATATATATATATATTTGTCTTTACATAAGCAGTAGTTTGTTGCTACACAGTCATGAGCATGTTCCGGTCTACTAGTATTTACTAACTAGAGACATCATCAGGCAACAACCCTTATTTTCGAAAACGGAATTCTAAATGAGGTCTCTAGTTAGTAAATACTAGTAGACCGAAACATGATCATGACTGTGTAGCAACAAACTACTGATTATGTAAAGACAAATGTAACCTGCTCTACTTCTGTATTGAGCACTCTTGTATGAACCTCGTTATATTTCACTGGTTACCCTAGCTTTGGAAAATAGCAACCTCAAATTATATATATATATATATATATATATATATATATATATATATATATATATATATATATATATATATATTCCTTTTTACGGGCCAATATTTGAACGTTATGTTCGAGTGTAACTTAGCTTTCTTATACAAAAACTAAGTTTGTAAGTCTTCTATCACGTCTGAAAGTTACACAATGTTCAACAAGCGAGATCAGAGATGCGTCGCTGTACAACTCATGCTCTCTACCAATCCACGTTATAACAACAGGACCATTGCCAGCATCTTCAGAATCCATTGCTGGATTGTCACAAATAACAGGGACATACACAGGGTGATGAAAACAAAGTTTCCGAAAATGGTTATGGTCTTTGGTGTGGTTTCAAGTGAGGGCCACATCATGCCACCTCACATCTTCAAAGTCGACTTGAAAGTCAACACCAAAGTGTACCTGGATGTGCTGAAGAGTGTGGTACCCCAGCAACTTCTCTTCTGTAAAAAAGATATTGTTAGGAAGAGAGAAGGGCATCACATACCAGGTTTCGAAACTGGTATAATAGTTTATAAATTTTCAAGTTGAATCAAAGTAGAACAGAAAATGGTAGTGACTGTGACTCAACGGGTCACGGATATTTTGCTTGAAAATTGTTTAATAGTAAATTTTATTTATATTCCTTCGCCTCCTTTCTCACTAATACCTTCTTATTTTTTCTCTGCTTTCTTCTCCTATCCCTTCTCTTGTTACTATTTTATTTTTTTCCTCTTTCTTATCTAATCCAGTCTCCCTCTTTCTCTTTTATTCCTTCTCTTTCTATTTCGTTTATGCTTTCTCTACCATCTTCTTATTCTTTTATTGCTTTCGTTCTCATGCATTCTCCTACCTCCTTTCTTATTACTTCTCCACCTTCCACTTCTACCCCTCCTTCCCTATCCTTCTAACACCCCTTTCCTTCTTTTCATTTTATCCGTTTCTTATTCTTTCTCTATCATTTCTGTTATTGGTTTTCTTTCAATTCTTATAGTTTCTCCTCCTCCCATTCTTTTTCCTTATTCTCCTCTTCCTCCTTATTCGACTCCTATTCTTTTTCTTTCTCCCACTCGTATTCCTTCTTTTCTTCCTCCAAATTTCTTTCTCCTACTCCAACTCATGTTCCTTCTCTTCCTTCCCTTCTCATCCTTTCTCCAAATTCCTCTCTTACCCCTTCTCCTTCCTTTTGTATTATTACATCTCCTCTTCCCCACCTTTTCCCATTCTAATTTCTTGTCCTTCCCCTCTTATTCATTCTCTTCCTCCTCTTATTCCTTCTCCACTTCTTCCCTTTATTCTTTCTCCGCCTTCCATTATAATTCCTTCTTCTCCTTTCTCTCCTATTTCTTCATCCGTCCCTCTTTTATTCACTCCTCCTTCTGCCTCTTTAATTCTACCTCTTTCTTCATCTCTTATTTCTTCTCCTACTCACTTTTCATGCTTCCTTGGCATTCATTTCTCAGAGGTAACTCAAAACAGTTGCTTCATTTGATGCAAGAAGATGAAAGAATGAAAGAATTCCTGCAAGTAAATGTCAAGATTCGCTGACAGACATTTAGTGCTAACCAAAGAAGAAAAATGGATTAACGAAACTAAAAATCACATAAAATGATTCTATCTCATCTTAAAAAGATAAGGTCTACATACACATATGTTCCCTTCCTTTTTCAAAATACACAAAAGTTTATATTTTATTGCTATGAAGAATTTAGGGATCTGACACTCAAGTTTGTCTTGATATTGTGAACCCTTCCTGTGATGGGTACTGCAGCTATT
Source organism: Euprymna scolopes (assembly GCF_053919585.1). Taxonomy (NCBI): domain Eukaryota; kingdom Metazoa; phylum Mollusca; class Cephalopoda; order Sepiida; family Sepiolidae; genus Euprymna; species Euprymna scolopes. Next base: position 43,673,250 of record NC_136503.1, read on the forward strand.
CCAATATATTAAATTAAGTTGCTCGATTCAGATTATTTGGATTATTTAGATCACTTGAGTGTTATTTTCACATTTTGGTCGTTCCGGCCTTCTTCCTACGTATCTTGTCGAACTCTGGAATCTCTCTGTCAAACTTGGGAATCCATAAGGCATTTCGAATGAAACCCTTTATTTAATTCATGGAAACAGCATGCTCTCGTTCTGTCAGGCATAATTATTGTGTAAAAGTCCTAAGTGATTCACAATTGTATTTTGTCACCCGCACTGAGGATTGAACCTTCAACTTTCAGAAGAGTGTAATTTACAACTGAATTTTACCAATGATATGATCCATAGAAAAGGATATATGTCGTTAAATTAGCTGAGCTGTCTTGCTTCAGTTTCAGTAGTAAATCTGATATGTAATAGTCTCATTGATACAGCAAAATTTGTAGTGTGAGGTGGTGTATCTTTCAACGTCTCCCCCGGAATGCTTCTCCAGGCTGGTATTTACAGCTTAACGAGCCAATCACAATATTGCAGGAGGAAAGACCCGGATGTACTTATATTCATTACATCACATTACATCAACCAAGTACCTTATCCACAACATTCAAATGATCCAAATAATATGAATTATCTATCTTCATCTCAAAAATTCAAAAACATACGTTGGCCGGATTTTTTGAGTTAGACCTAAATTGAAATTCATTTCATAAATCGATATTTGATTCTGCCTAGTCAATTTTCCTTTATTATTTTTTTATCATCAATAAAAACAATATATGCTTCAATCAGGTATTTTCAAAAGAAATATTTAATCAGACTTGTATGATTAGTAAAATGGAGACATTTTTCAATTAATACTTAAAAAACAAAAAAAGCAACTAACAGCATTAATAAAACAATCCATTGTTGTTCTATTTTAGCCATTGGATAAACATTTATATTTTTTTACTTAATAATAAACTATTTATTTCTACCAATTATTTGACTAACATGACAGTAGATAAAAGGATTTTTTTTTCAAACAATTATTTAAAATATTGTTTTACTCTAATGATGCATCATTTGTAAACAGTATAAATGTAAGAGAGACAACTCAACAACAAAGCTTCTAACATTTTTGGTGTTTTTATATTGGAGTCGCTATGTATAATTTTTGTATTATCCCCCAAAATTTGTCTAATTTGGAAATGTAGGCAGCCATGTTTCTTCAAGTGCTGGCATAAAGAATTGGAGTCTGAAAGATGAAGGGTAAGCCTTTGGAATAGGATCAGTAGTGTGTCCAATGTAATTGTTAGTATTAATATTGTTGGAGATGCATTCTCCCAAGGAGGATTTAGACCCATAAATTGCATTGATATTTTTATCCCGAGTTATGTTATTGTTGATTATAACTTTCAGTTTGATACATGTGTGTGACGTGCGCAAATCGCAACACAAAAAGTGACCACCCTAGCAAGAAATGGTCCAGTTGACCACTACAGAATTAATAATTTTTTCTAATTTTCACATATTATGCATCAGAAGCATCGCTCTTTCAGATGGTACTGGTTTTGACCTGGTCTGATGCGATGTGGAACATACGAACACACAAACACACGCACACACCAATGTTTGAGTTTTATATTATGGACTAGCATGGATACCTGGCGTTGTCCGGGTTGACATAAAGTTCGATTTGGACACAGCTGCTATGCTAAGGATATTGAGCACTTTCATCGATACCCCCACAAAAGAATGGAATTGCCTCCCAAAAAAAAAACAACCTCACCACCAGATATTTTGGCATAAGGGATACGAAGAGAAGTAGCTAGTCTCAGGACCTAAAAAATAAATAAATAAATCAAAACAACTTTTCTTTCAATTAAAAAAGTAACAAGTGCTCGTTTGACTGCAAAAAAAAAAATTAGCCTCAGTAGGCAGGTTCGAACCTGAAACGCGAAAGAAGCTAATGTGCTAGCTGTCACGGCCACAATGACTTATGACTTCATGACACTGCAAGATAACTTTTTTAAGTATACTTTCAGTTTACTACACGCGCGTAAGTTGCGTAAATCATGACCCGAAAAGTGACTACGCTAGAAAGAATCAATCAGTAATTCTGGTTAAAATATACAACGTACAGTGTTATTTCCTAGTTTAGTCACTGAACTTATTATTAGTTGTTTACATTTCGCTATTATTGTTTCCAAACATTTAAAAAACATTTTGCAATCAGTAATTGATATATTCATAAAATCATCCATGGATAGCTGTTCCACTGTATCACAACTCTTAAGTATGGCTAGACATGGCTAGTGTTTCAAACTCGAAACTCAAAATTTTGGTCAAGATCTCTTACCCTTACAACATTACCCTTACAACAAAGTAAAATATAATGCACATATATGTTTGCATTCATATTGATTGCTTAGAGCTCAATTTACGCTTTATGTTAAACTAGCCTGGGTGCCTGGCGTTGCCCGGATGTTTGGAGGTGTGTGTTGAGCAAAAAAAAAAAAAAAAGTGATAGTAGGCAGGCAAGTTATAAACTGTACCACGAAAGAGGAAAAGAATGTAACGCTTTTGCTGTTGCACCCATTTCAAAACTGGAAGTGACGTAGGTTTAAATTAAGGCTAGTTAATCAAAAAGAGGGGATGACTTTCAAAAATAGCGGCACAAAAAAGCGACCCCTTCACATAGAAAAGTGCCCGGTTGATGGTGAAGGAATTAATATTTTTAGCCAATTTTTCGATATTTGTCGTCTGAAGGGTTGAGTTTAAAAATGATACCAATCTCGTGAAACTCTGTCGCGTCTGTCGAAAATTTCATACATACATACATACATACATACATTTAAACAGACAGGTGAGTGCTAAATTCAATAGTTCTCAATACCCTAGAAAGAGCATTATATTAGTGATGGGACGATTCCAACATTTTTCCCAATTCTGATACAATTACTGATTCAGTACTAAATTCCTGATTCCAATGCGCTTACCGATTCCAATTCCAATTCTTATTAAATCTATAAATATTTCACTATGAAATGGATATTTTACCGTAAAAACACATCTTAAATGTGTATATATTTTCTCAAATGTAAAAACACACTAGATTTTAGTTTTACTTGAAGTTAAAATCAAGAAATATTTATTATTTATTATTACTGTCAGCTATGGAAGATTTTGTTTTAAACAAAATTAAATAAAAAAAATGATAATTACAGGAATCGTTTTTGGCATCAGAAAACAGACACAAATTTTTCCGATTCTGATACCAATTCGGATACTACACAAAGTTCCGATTTTTCCAATTCTTTATTTTGATACCGGTGAATCGTCCCAATACTAGTTATAATAATAAAAAAAAAAACGTTGAATAACAACTAAACGGATGAGGCATAAGAAGAAAAAAAAATTATTGACAAAGGTGAGTCTCTTTGCCAAAATATATCAAATAACATTAATTTTAAATTGTTTATTATTTTTTGCGTTGCGATGACTTCAAAACGTATTTCTATATAAAAATAAGAAAAGGAAATTTGGTGGGGTTTTTTTCATCTAAAGGGGAAAAAAAAACATGTCAATTCCTTCAAACAGACCTGTTTGCAAATATAGCTGCTTCCACTGCCTGAACTCTTACTCACCCCTCCTTCATTAAGAAACAATGAAATAGCAATGTCCTGTAATCACTTTGAGGAGTATAATTTTTCAGTAGATATATAACCTTTATAAACTAACCTAGCAACATTAATCACCAACGCGAGGTTGCAGAAATATCTGGATTAGGATCCAGGCGTGGGGAAAACCCTCTCGGTGCTGATGGACCCGTTGATCTTCCCAGGTCATCCATCTAGGAGAAGGAAAACTTTGAAGCTAAACCTAAGGGGAGGAAGGCCTCTCTAGTCTTGGATGACAACCTTCCTAGAGCTGGTGACTCAAATAAATTACCGGTCTGCAAACCTAAACTGCTTAAGGAGGAAAGAGACACTGTCTATCGCCCGGCTTCCATACTCCTTCTTTGCTTATTAGCGAGGCATAGAGGTCGAATCACAGGGAGTCAACACACCTACAGTGGTCGATCTTGTTTCCTGACTAGGGCAATGAATGCCGTTTTCCCCACTCCCGACACATCCCATCCCTTAAACTGGGCATTGGGGAAGGCTTGAATGCCATAATGCCAGTACAAGTAGATTGGGTTGACCATCGTCTGATGGGTTGAGGGTACTGGATAGACAGTTCCTGGCTGCTGTTCTCGACTGGTGGTACAGGTGCCCTAACCCATTCATAGCGCTTAGAGCGGCTGCTACATCAACAGTTGTATAATATCGGGTTGTTTATAGTGCCATGTCGTGCATGGAAAGGGACCTTGCACTCATCCCCGGTGGGCTATCCCGAGGCCACAATCCTAGTAGATGGAAGGACAACTGATGATCTGCTTTTGTTGCATGTCTGGTATTCTACATAACCACTTGTTCAGCACCCCTCACTTAAACTGAAACTTTAAAAAAAAAAAAATGACAGTACAATCAAAAATTACACTAAAACTAGGCCCAAACTCAAACAAAACCAACCTGCCTTCTCCCTTGAGGCTTGCATTTACAAACATCTGTGGGCTTAGAACTAATTTAAATGATATTGAAGCATTTCTCCTAACAAACACCCACGATATCTTAGCACTAAGTGAGACTAACCTACACTCCTCTATCTCCTCTTACTACTTTAACATGCCTGGATATCTCCGACTCTGCCGTAAGCACTCTGACAGACATATGCATGGGCTGGGAGTATATATTCGAAACACCCTCTCCTTGACTAGAGAAACTAAACTAGAATCGGACGATCAAGCCTTCATGTGCTTTAGACTTAACATACAACATAACATTAGCTACTTCTATTTTCTCTACCGCTCTCCCTCGACCCAGGACTGTACCATAATAAACAAAGTCTCTGACAGCATAGATATAGCACTTTCCCTCGACACTAGCGCACAAGTGCATGTGTTTGGTGACTTCAATGTCCACCACAGCAACTGGCTTGAATTTTCTACTCATACAGATGCAGCTGGTACCACAACACATAACTTCCCTATATCTCATTCCCTATCACAGATGGTTACATTTCCAACCCGTTTCCCAGACCAGCATGGACAACACGCATCACTTCTAGATCTCTTTCTGGCCACAGTTCCCGATGACTATGTAACTAATGCCCACAGCCCACTTGGGAACGCCGATCATGCAGTGGTAATGGTTGAAATAGCCCTAAACTTTAGAGCCAAAACTGAAGAGCCACTGCTCAAAACAACGAGATATTATAAAAAGGCAGACTGGGAAGCCATCAGGGATCTCATTAGGGACGCTCCATTGCAAAATATCTTTTCAATTCCTGTTGAACATTGCGCAAATGAGGCCACTGAATGGTTCAAAACTGCAATTGAAACACATGTTTCCACATGCAAATTTTATAGCAAGCCCCACTCTTCCCAATGGTTTACTTCTACTTGTGCAGCTGCAATAGCATCGAAGCACAGAAATTAGGAACCCGCGACTTCTGAAAATCTACAACAATGTAGTAAATAATGGGCAATCAACAATTCCCCCATTATCCAACAATCATGAGGTTGTTTGCTCTGCAACTGAGAAGGCTAACATGATTGCCAGTTGGTTTGCCTCCAACTCCACACTGGACCCTGCCAACCACCCCCTCCCTGACTTTCCTTTGCAGACAGACGCCACACTAGACGATCTGAAAGTTACCCCTTCTCAGATGCATGCTATCATAAGAAATCTTTACACTGCAAAAGCATGTGGACCTGATCTTATCCCGGCTGTGCTATTAAAAAAGTGCTCCGCCGAAGTGGCTCCAGTTCTCTCCAAACTCTTCAACAAATGCCTTAATGAATCTTGCTTTCCTGCCTGCTGGAAGGCTGCTTCTGTAGTACCAGTTTTCAAGAATTCTGGAGAAAGAACTGACCCATCAAATTATCGCCCCATTAGGCTCCTCCCACTTTTCACCAAAATATTTGAGACCATAATTAACCAAGCTCTAGTCCATCACCTTACAGATGCTAAACTTCTGATTGACCAACAATATGGATTTAGGCAAGCCCGTTCTACAGCAGACATCCTAACTGTAATCTCAGAACGTATATATCAGTCACTGGACAAAGCGGGGGAGGATAGAGCAGTAGCTCTAGATATATCTAAGGCTTTTGACAGGGTATGGCATGAAGGTCTTCTCAGGAAAATCAGATCATATGGTATCACTGGAAGAATACTTAACATAATTAAATCCTTCTTAGATAAGAGAAAAATCTAGGTTGTCCTCGATGGTCATACATCTAAACAATATGATATAAATGCAGGAGTGCCTCAAGGGTCTATCCTTGGACCTCTGTTATTCCTAATATTCATAAATTACCTCCCTGACAAAATTGTTTGTGAGATGGGTATATACGCAGACGACACCATGCTCTATACAGACACGACAAGAAAACAGATGAACACATATCTAAAGAAATGGCAGAAACACTAGAGGATGACCTCCGATCTGTAGTGGAATGGGGACAGAAATGGATGGTCACATTCAATGCTGCCAACACTAAACTCGTTTCCTTCAATAATTACAAGAAACCTTCTCTACCACCAATAGCAATGGAAAATGACTCTTTATCTGAAAGTACATCTTTTAAACTCCTTAGCCTAACGCTCACAGGAAACATGAGTTGGAACAATTACATTGGGAGTATCGCCAGGATCGCTGCGAAGAAGGTGGGTTCTCTCTACTGTGCTAGAAAGATACTAAAGCCCGAAAGTATCCTGTATCTCTATAAGGCCACCATTCGCACATGTATGAAGTATTGTTATCATATTTGGGCTGGTGTATCTCCTACTAGTCTCTCACTCCCAGATAAGGTTCAAAAGAGAGTCGCCAATCTGATAGGTCATCTAAATTTCAGCCTGTCCCATCGACGAAACGTTGCATCCCTCTGCCTGTTCTACAAGTACTTTAACGGTGAATGCTCTGACGAACTGCAAGCACTTGTACCCCCTCAACAGATGTAAGAGAGCCTTCTACTCCAGTAGTTTCTTCCCCAGGACAGCTAGACTTTGGAATTCCCTTCCGGGTCCCTGCTTCCCCAACTGTGCTGACATGCAGATGTTCAAGTGTAATATGAACCGACAGCTTGCTGCCCAACTCCCTACAAAGTACCCCTGATGCCTATGTCCCTGATAGTAGCCCCCTACAACAAAGTGGCAACGTGTCTTGTTTGGAGTGAAAATGTAATAAAAAATTTTTTTAAATGTATTATATATATATGCACACACATATTATATATGTGTATATTCACACATATTTATTTATATATTTAAATATATATATATATATATAAATGTTTAGATATACAGAATTTATATAAAGTTTTAAATATAATGGGCGGAAGTCTCTCGAGAGCTCTTTCAGCTATCATCTCATCAGGAGAAAATCGATAGCGTGAAATAATAATACTATGTCGAAAGTAAAGAGTTCTGATGGGGAACTATTGAATGTACCAAAAATTACGGGGGACACTAAAATAAAGTTTATTAACGTTTAAAAAACGATTAAAATAATGGCCCAACGAGGGGGAAAAACGGGAGAAATGATTCGCAGTTCCCCAAAGAGAAACAATGTGTTAGATGTTTCTTTCTGCCGGCACAAAGAAGGTTTCCACACCGCAATAGAGACAGACTCCAAAATCTGTAAATGGTTTTTGGAGTCCATTCTATGTAGCACCTCGAACCATTCTATTTTATATCTATCGGCACAGCACGGGTTGTCAACCAAATGTTGGCCAATAACAATCTTTCGAAAACTGTTCTTACAGAAATTGAAAATAGAGTTCTGTCTAAGGGATTGGATTTTTGTATTCCCCCAACCAGTATAAATAGAGAGAGAACACTTTCTGCCTTTGAAGTTTTGTTCTCCCAACTGAGACATAATGTCCCTATTTCCCCGGAAATAATTTCTGGGATGAAATCTAGTTTAGTTGCCTTAGCTCACTGATACAGTAACACACTTGTTGATTATATCGACTTTGTCTGGAACATAACGCAATTTAAAATTAATTCTCAATGATGTTTCGAAATTCCGTAAACTCGGCCCTGTCGAGTTGACGGATAATACTTGCAAGAACGAGGCAAAAATGCAAAGACGTCTACTTGCATTATTTAAAAAGAAAGTTTTTTGCAAGAACGTCTATGACAGGATTAGACCCTCTGGTTCACAACGTCCTAGAATGTATGGTCTCCCCAAAATCCACAAGCAAGGTGTTCCGCTGAGACCTATTTTACCAATGGTTGGTTCGGCACAACATTCTTTGGCTCAGTGGCTTGTGGAAATTCTGCAACCTGTGCGCGAGTTATATGCCACGCACTGTATCCCTGATTCTTTTCAGTTTGTTGATTATGTACGTGGGTTGGATTCTAATGCAGAAACATCTTTTATGTGTTCTTTTGATGTCTCCAGTCTCTTTACCAACATACCGTTGGATGAGACTATACGTATATGTACTAACGCGCTTTACGATGGTCGCCTGACTGCTCCACGTTTTTCTAAAGAGATTCTTATTGAACCCATTTTAATGTGCACAAAATCTGTGTTTAGTTTTTGTGATATTATGTAATGTCAGGTCGACGGGTTTCAATGGGGAGTCCGTTGGCCCCAACTTTAGCGGATATTTTCGTCGGGTACAATGAATCCGTTCTGTTTAACTCTATAACAAAACCCACTGCATATTTCAGATATGTTGAAGACACTTTTGCTGTTTTTCCATCGCAAAGTGAAGCGTCGATATTTTTTGATAGGTTGAAGTCTTTGCATGGAGCTCTAAAGTTCACTATAGAAAGTGAGAAGGACAATTCGCTTCCCTTCTTGGATGTTCTTGTCGAACGTTCAAGGTAGGGCTTTCTCACTACAATTTATAGGAAGCCGACATTTACTGGCCTATATGTGAACTGGTTGTCGTTTGTACCAAAATCACGTAAGGTCGGCTTAATTAATACTTTAGTACATAGAGCCCTGATGATTTGTTAACCTAACAGATTGGACACCGAACTCGATAAGATCAGGTAAATATTCATCAATAATGGTTATCCTGTTGATCTTATTGATGACTGTATTTTCAAAAAGGTTTTAAATCCCCTAAAAAGTTTGGACCTTTGAAATGGCCGGTTTATTTAAAAGTACCGTGGATTGAGGAAAAGAGTAACAGACTTTCCAAACAGATTCACAGAAGTATTTATGATTGCTTTTATTCTGTGTCCTTGCATTTGGTATATACTACGAGACCTGCATTTCCTTCTTTTCGCAAGGATAGTTTGCCTTACATCCAAAATAGCAATATTGTATATCAATTCAAATGCCAGTGCGATGCTGGTTATGTTGGGCGAACATCCTTGCATCTTTTGACTCGTATAAATCAGCATGTTCCATCGAAGATCAGACAAGGGAGGATGGGGTTTAGTAGTCTCCCTGCTTCTGCAGCCTTGGACTTTGCTATTGGCCAGCATTTGGTTGACAACCCGTTCTGTGCCGATAGATATAAAATAGAATGGTTCGAGGTGCTACATAGAGCGGACTCCAGAAACCATTTAAAGATTTTGGAGTCTGTCTCTATTGCGGTGCGGAAACCTTCTTTGTGCCGGCAGAAAGAAACTTCTAACGCATTGTTTCTCTTTGGGGAACTTTGAATCTTTTCTCCCGCTTTTTCCCCCTCGTTGTGCCAATATTTTAATCGTTTTTAAACGTTAATACACTTTATTTTAGTGTCCCCGTATTTTGGCACATTCAATAGTTCCCCATCAGAACTCTTTACTTTCGACATAGTATTATTATTTTACGCTATCGATTTTCTCCTGATGAGATGATAGCTGAAAGAGCTCTCGAGAGACTTCCGCCCATTATATTTAAAACAATATATATATATGCCATAACCAGTTTTTGCTTAATTTTCTAACATATTTTGCTATTAAAAAATATATTACTAACTTCTGTTGTCAGCAATCGCTCTACGCTATAAGAATTAATTATTTCCAAAAATAAATTAATTTTTATGTTTAGACGAATCCATTTATATTATTTATAGAACTTATCAACCTCTTTTATTTTTTTTTTTACATAGTTAAGTAACCTATACACATTTTACATTAAATTTCTTATATAATTTAGGATTTGTTCTATTTGTGTATTTTGATTAATCTAATATCTAAAAGGCTATATCCGTCCGTCTGTCTGTCTGTCTGTCTGTCTGTCTCCATGATGCTGTTGCTTCTGCTGATGATGATGCTGATGATGAGGATGATGAAGATGGATTCTCTGCACTTAAAAACCTTTTTTTCATTATTCAAAACTAAAACTAAATATTCTAATATACACCTGTTTGTTGGTAATTAATATTTGATGGAGCAAAAACAGGAACAGTTTGCTTCTTACGATTATAATTTGATTAGCTTATAATGACAATAGAATGAGATGTTCACAAAAATATGTACCTTCTGCATGAACTCTGGTAAACGCGCTTTGTATCCTCCTTTGGTATGTAATTAAAAGGATAAAATAAACCCGACTATGAATAAAAGTTGGTAATATTTAATCTAATAACTCAACGTTTCGCCCACTGCTCGTCGGCTTTTTCAAGAGCGAAGAAAGCGAAGAAAACAGCTAAAAATGGTACATGACGAGAGGATAAGTTATTTAAGAGAATATATATAGTCAGGGTTTATATATATATATATATATATATATATATATATATATATATATATATATATATATGGCACAATCACGTTGACACGCCAGATCACCGAAGTTAAGCAACGTTGAGCCTAGCCAGTACCAGATGGGTGACCATTTTGAAAGACTAGGCGCTGTATGTACTGCGCTGAGTCATAGAAATTTCCAGGTTGGTATCTCGGAGTTCACCCCAAGTCTTCATTAAGACATGTATCTAGGAGAAGGAAACTCTGGTGTAAATACCTGCGGTCTATTGTTTACTCTGTCCTGTGGCGCCGACAAAGGTTAGCAGTAATATCAAAAAGTGTTGTTGGTTCTACACAAAGTCTTCACTACTATAAAAAAAAATCATCTGTGTGGATTTCCGAGCAACTTAGTTGTGGCGGAAGCTCATATGTTGAAATCGACAGGAGAGCCAATCATATATATATATATATATATATATATATATATATATATATATATATATATATATATATATATATATATATATATGTATATATATATATATATATATATATATATATATATATACTATTATTATTACTATCATTATTATTGAGTAGTCACACAAACCATCATCAAAAATTGCTCTTTGAGAACAACTTGTGATATTTTCTGGAGTTTGAGTGACAAAACAAGTCTCCACAGATTTCTAGTACTCTCCAACACTTTCGATAACCTTTGCAAAAGAATTTGCGTTATCTCAACAGCCGTTTATCATTGATTTCTCGTTGGCAGCGACCATTGGTCTTCACTGGAATTTGGGTGGCAATAAGCCTCCCCAAGGCCCCAGTCCTCTTTACCTTAAGCAATCGGAGGTCTAGTTAATGCTTTCCCTCCTCGGTCTTTCCATCCTCCTTGATCCTCCTCATTTATTTGGTGTGGTGCCAGTTTATAGTGACACAAAAAATGAGGGGGCGGTATCTTACAATTATACTGCTGATTTCTTGTGATGTCCCTTTGCCTTTTACATTTGTAGCCGTTTCTGAGTGTCCAGTTTGTGTCTGTAGCTCATGTGTGTTGGTTCCCACATTCAAGGGTTTTCCTTAATATTTTTGCAGTTTTCATTATTGTTATCCGTTGAATCTTCTCAGCCATCTCTCCCATTCTTTTTTCAAAGTTTTTCAATATCGTTCCCAGCGCTGCTGCTGCTGCTGCTGCTGCTGTTGTTGTTGTTGTTGTTATTATTATTATTATTATTATTATTATTATTATTATTATTATTATTATCATCATCATCATTATTATTATTATTATTATTATTATTATTATTATTATCATCATCATCATTATTATTATTATTATTATTATTATTATTATTATTATTTACTCACTAGGAGTAGTCATACAAGCCATCATCAAAGATTGCTCTTTGAGAACAACTTGTTATGTTCCCTGGAGTCTGAGTGACAACAAGTCTCTCCAGACTTCCAGTACTCTCCACCTCTTTCGATAATATATGCAAAATAATTTGCATTATTGCAACAGCTGCTTGCCATTGATTTCTCATTGGTCTTCACTGGTACTTAGGTGGCAATAAGCCTTCCCAAGGTCCCAGTCCTCTTGGCACTCATCCGGTGGAGGTCTGGCTAGTGCTTTCCTTTCTCAGTCTTTCCATCCTCCTTGACCCTCAGAAAAATTATTATTATTATTATTATTATTATTATTATTATTATTATTAGAACAGACATTAGGAACACGATTGTTCAAAAAAGTGGTTCTAGGAGAGGATTTGCTGCAGAGTGACGGATTTGTGGTAAGACCTCAGAGGCAATTGCGCACCTTGCAGCAGGGAGTGGTGGACTGGGCCAGAGAGAGTACCGCAAAAGACACGATCGCATGGGACTCCGGATATATTGGGAGGTGTGTAAGAGGGTTGGGGTGAAGTGTGCTGGAAAATGGTTTGAGGAAGTGCTTGATGAAGTGAGAACAAGTGAGGATGGCAAGGTAGAAGTATGGTGGGACAAAAGTGTCATAACGACCAATCGTCCGGATTTGGTCGTCATTGACAAGGTCTCAAAAACTGGCAGATTGTAGACTTTTCAGTACCCTGGGACAGGAATGTGAGAGAGAAGGAGAATGAGAAGTGGAGCAATTATGCTCCATTGGCCTTGGAGATAAGGCGTATACACGGGATTAAAACACAAATAATCTCGGTCGTAGTTGGTACACTAGGAGTAGTATCAAGTCGTCTGGAAGGACAATTGAAAAAATTACAAATACCCGATGTTTTAGGCGGCCTTCAAACCTCTGCAATTATAGGTACCACCAACATCCTTAGGAAAACTCTTGATCTTTGAAGCTCCTGGTTTGAAGCTGGGATTAAGGGAAATCCTCTGGAAATGAATCCCATCCCTTTCCAGAGAGACGTTGATAAACGAAATCAGAATTATTATCATTATTATTATTATTATCGTCGTCGTCGTCGTCGTCGTCGTCGTCGTCATCATCATCATCATCATCATCATCATCATCATTATTATTATTATTATTATTATTATTATTATTATTATTAAGCATTTAAATAATGCTGGGCGAGATAAATAAGAATAAAAGTTTACTGAGACGTCTTTCAGTCGACACTTCCCATAGTAATTGTCGACAACGAAGGGCAAAAACTAATAAAAACGTGGTCAAACTTTGCCCTCGTGAGGGAGAGCAAGTAAATAAGTGCATATGGGTCTTGGGTTCAGATATAAAAGAAGAATATTGACGCGACCAATTCAGTGAGGAGTGGCATAGCATATGAAAGAGAAAGAGGAGAACAGAGGATGGTGGTGGATTCTGCGCACTTAAAAACCTTCTTCATCAATCAAGGCCGTAAGTAAATATTCTAAATATACGTGCGTTTGTAGATAATGAATATTTGATGGAACAAAAACAGAAATGTATCTTTACATTAATATTTGATTACCTAAACATACACATTATTCTTTTGTTTGTTTTTCTTTATTTTTCTTTATTATTTTATTTTTATTTTATTTTTTTTTTTTTTGTAATAACTCTATGCAAAAGCTTACCGGTACATTTCTAAAAGAGGTTCTACTGCTCCAAAAAATACCCGACTCCACATGAAGAAAAAAATCAGATATGCTCAAAGATCAATTACTACAACCAAATCAGGGCAGTTGCCACAAAAAAAGCACTCTTCCTTACCTTTCGATGCCTCCGTTCAAAAGACAATGGACACCTCCTGTTAGGGTAGCTGCGCGTGAAATTGTAAGGCAAGGGTTGCGAAATCCTAACCACACCTCTCCTGAATCGGCACTGCTTGAGTCCAGTGGCAAGGACAAGTGCTAGACGACTGAAAACAATGCCGAGATACGTAGAGAGTACATACAGCACCTGGAATTCCCAAATGGTCACCCATTTTTGTACTGGCCCTGAATTATCCCTAAACTTTGACAGAGTACAAAACCAACTTCAAAATCTAGCAGGGGGGCTGATTTCTTCTTTTCCTTGTAATCCCTTTTCTCACAGAAAAAAAGGTTGCAAATCCCTCTCTGTCTGTCTGTCTGTCTATCTGTCTGTCTGTCTGTCTCTCTCTCTCTCTCTCTCTCTCTCTCTCTCTCACTCTCTCTCTCTCTCTCTTTCTCTATCGTTATTTCCACGCAAGGTGCTTGACTAAGCTCCAATCTCTTGTTCCTCTTTGTAAGACATTCACAGCAAGAACTCGTCCTCCTACCACAACGTAAAAAGACTTTCCTTTCTCCTTCCAAGTACCTCGTGTTAGGCGGAATTTTAATGCACACAGCCTTTCACCTGTGGAACACATTACAGCAGAACTGCTTCTTTACTGATTACAACTTAGTCGTCTTCAAATCCAATGGCAACAAATCATGAACTACTCAAAAAAGTAATCCAATGCAGTTCATACCATTGGTCAATGCTAGTACTCCCACAGTGTTCCTCATCTGTTGGCTACAATCATTCCCGTTTCGTTAATCCTTATCTTTCAATGGCGTTTGAGCTTGTTAAGTAGTGACCCCAATAGTGAAAAAAGGTTGCGAATTGCATGTGTGTGTTTGTTGAAAAATTAAAAAACTTGGCCCAGAAAATGGTCCCAGGAAAAAAAAACATTAACATATTTTAAATAGGATTTTAGTAAAAGAAAATTTAGAAATATCTCAAATATATTTTTAAACTTTACATAAGAACAAATAGAGGAAATAAAATCATATTTATGACGTGTATGTTAGGTTTTAAAAAATACAAAATAGGGAGAAAAACATTGGTAATTTGAGGATATAGAGATTCAGAAATCGGCAGTATGAACATTGGTCTTTTAGCTTAGAGCAATATGTAGTATATGTTCTGATGCTTCACTTCATATTTTCCGCCCTCAGTCAAGGGAACGGAAATCCTTCTCGACAAAGGCATTTTATTTATCTATCTATTTATTTTTGTCAATCCAGATACCTTTTTCAGGAAAAATAGATTTTCTCCACATCAAAAATCGACCATGTGCCTAACTCTAGACAAAGGATGAGAGGGGAATTGATTAATCCCCCTCTCTCTCTCTCTCTCTCTCTCTCTCTCTCTCTCTCTCTCTCTCTCTCTCTCTCTCTCTCTCTCTCTCTGGTATGCATTTATGACAAAATGAATAAGTTGTTCAATTGTACTTGTACAATGATAAAAGAAATATCAGGTTTCATGAGAAAACACCTGAACTTGAAGGATGTTGTTTGAAAACTTATTCAGGATTGTCCAGATAATCTGGCTGAGGCTTTGATTCTGGCAGAAGAACTGTGAAAATTTGTCGAATTTACAAAGTTAAACGAGAGGAGGACTAAAACAAAGATGAACACGCATTGGAGCATTCTAACTAATGGACTTTTGCTTCCAATAAGATAATCATTTTCCAATATTGTCACAGTCTCACATATTTACTTGCTAATCACGATCATTGATTGCTTGGGAAATAGTTAGTTCTTAAAACTTCAACTGTGACTTGATTGAGTACACACTACCATGGTGGAATCGGGACGTATTACTCTTGTACAAATACGTCAAATTATGACGTTTTATGAGAATTATAATCCACAGGAATTAGCCACAAATTTGTATCATGCAAAGCCTGTTTGTAAACTCCGTTGACTCACTGTAACTTTTTCGATTAATGGTGTATAGTCGGTTCTTTCTGTACCGATTTATCTGTTTATCGCTGTCACGTATATATAATCATCGTACAGAGATAGCTGTCATGTATATATAATCATGTTTGTTACACTTCTACAAAGATGCGTGTTGCTAATAAATATATTCACTCTGGCTTGTTCCAGCCGTTTTGATAATCAAACACGGAGATGCTTTCATAACAAAACTGTATTTATTTAATTATTATTTTGCCTGTCAGTGGTCGTCGGACGTGTCGAGAAAGGGCGTTGAAAGGTGGAGGTTGGGGTTGGTTGATCACGTGGACAAATGCACTATGCTCGTTTTTATCCATTCAAAAGACACACATGCCAACTCTGTTCACGTCGTGGGCACAAGGACGGATTTTGTGGTCAAAATAACCGCAACACTTTTTTTTTACAGGGTGGTCACTACTTATCAAGGCCCGGAAGCCACTCAGGGATAACGGTTATTGCAAGTACAGTAGGTTAGTGTGGAGATTTAATGAAGTGTTTACTTAAGAGGGCGGTTCATTAGGAATTTGTTAACGTTGGACTTAAAGACATCCAAGTTGTAGTCAGGTGGGAAGCAGGCAGACGGAACAGAGTTCCACAAGCGTGCAGTTCTAAGAAAGAAGCTTTGTTCATGGAATCTACGTTTTGATTTAGACACAGATAAAGAGTGGGAGAAATTTTTCATAGTGGATTCAGCTAGACGGATGTTTTTCGTGAAGGATTGGCGAGGGGGGACCAGAGATTGGAGTTCAGACGAGCACCTGCCATGGAAATAACGATAAAACAAGGATAGGCTGTGCAGGACCAATTAATGGACAACACTACTTAATATTGGTTGATGCTTACAGTAAGTGACCAGAAGTTTTCCAGATGAACTATACTACATTAAATGAAACAGTAAAGAAACTACAAGAAATTTTCAGCAGGTTGAGCGTTCCGCAAATATTAGTTTCTGATAATGGTACTGCATTTATGGTAACAGATTTTTCTGACTTCTGTAAACAAAACAGTATTCAACATCTCAGATCTCTACCTTTCCACCCACAATCAAATGGCCAAGATGAACGCTTTGTCGATGCATTTAAGAGAGCACACTTGAAGTTAAAAGCGGAAGGGACTACTCGAGAGATCATAGAAATATTTCTAAGTAGCTACAGAGCTACCCCAAATCCAAATTGCTCAAATGGAAAATCTCCTGCTGAAGCACTGATGAACAGAAAAATACGTTTACCAATGGATGCTATTCGTCCATCATCAAATAATCTTCCCAAGAAAAACAGGATGATGGAGAACCAGTTCAATCGTTATCATAGAGCAGATCACGTAGATTCCTACCAGGACCACCTGTATTGGCAAAAGACTGCCATAATGGTAAAGAAAACTGGACACAAGGCCACATAGTACGTCATACTGGTAATGAAATTTATGATGTGGATGTGCAATTTTCTATTTGGGTCAGACATGCAAATCAGCTGCGTCACTCTTATCTGCAAAAGAAACAATCAAATAGCACAAACATTACATTAAATAGTTTTATTGGACACATTTGAATTATCTCAAAGTGTACAAGCAACATGCAGTGGACAAAACAAGTCTGAGAAGAAATGTCCAGCCCGAAGGACACAACGAAAATGCAAACTTCAACTCTAAAAATAGACCCACATCAAACTTACTACAAGCATCATATTTCAACAGGAGAGTGTTATAGCGATCAAAAGCTAAAGGGGAAATAACTCTGATAAAGGAAGTAAGAGTTATCGCCCTTATGTAGATAAAAAGAAAAAAGACTAGAGAGTTCAGAAAAGAATGGACAATATGGCGGCTGCTGTAACACGCGCATATCGTATTGTAAATATAATTCGTGTTTCGACCGTAATAAATAGTATTTAACCTAAAATGATTTTGTTTACTTACCCTTCAAACCTTCAAATATTCCATGATTCCGACAACCCATTTCTCCGGACACAACATAACCAAAGAAGAAACATTCTTTTCATTTATTTAAAAGAATATTTACCGAACAATTAACAATTAGTTTGACAGGAGAAGAAGAAAAATCATTTTTGGTCCCCCCATTAAAGGAGGGTGAACCTGTAGGTGTATCAGACTTTGGGGAGGGGGTGACACTCCTAACACGAAACTGCGAATAAACTATAAAAAAAACTCGTAATTTCTCTTTTAAAAGTGGGTTATTTTCTTTATGGATTATACTTCCAAAATAAACTATTAAAGTTGTATCAAAAGTAATAGAAATATTATTTTTTATTTAAAAAAACAATAATGAAATCAATTAAATTTTACGAGTTAAGTATTTTTCAATTTTTAAAATTTAAAAATCTATCAAAATTTTTCTATTGATTCAATTTTTACGATATTTTCAGAGTCAATGTGAAATTTTATGCTCTTTCCAATAAACTGAATATAATATTTTAGACAAACGTTTTTTTTTTAATTCACGCCCCCCCATTTTGAAATGTCTATTAAAAAGTAAATAATTATTTACTCACCAAAGTTTTATATATCACAAATTGAAGATAAAAGATCAATAAATAATATATTCAAATTTAAAACAAAAAAGAAGTGTTTTTTAGAAATTTACCTGTAAAGTCCAAAGTTTCAAATCTTTTTTTTTAAATACGTTACTTTATTTTTTTCTTTTATTTTTTTCTTTTAATGAAACCTTCGTCCTTGCTCCTTTAATTAAAAAAAAAATTAGGGTTTGAATTACATTTTTCGAGTAGTTATATTAGATTATATTTCGTAGTTATATTAGATTATATTTCGTAGTTATATTATATTTCGAGTATTTATATATATATTATTCAATATATTTCACGCATTCCTAAAGTCAGTTTCTGACACACCTAGAACCTGTAAATTCACCCTTGTCCGTTCGTCCGTTCATCTGTCCGCACTTTTCTCTTGGAATTTTTTGAAATTATGCATAAAAATTAAACATGATATGAGAAAAAAATAACAGAACGGATTTTCCGGGAAAACTCCGGTTGCCCCCCCCCTTTCGGGTTAAAATGGCTAAAATTGACACTTTTATGCTCATTAAAACAAATGATTCCTTGGATTTTTATAAAACTATCTGAAAAATTGTAACTAACTGATTTCTATATAATTTTGTTTGTCTATACTTCGCAATAACTCTTGGATGTGCCCCAGGGGCTCTTTTAGGGCTAATAAAAACACTTAATTTTTGGGACTATTTTACCATATTTGTCCAAAATTTTCTGTGTATGTCTATTTAGCAGTTTTGCATGGTGCTGAACTCAAATTTAAATATGTTAAGGCTTTGGGGACTTTTGGGGCTAAATGGGGGGGCAATGCTGAATTTAGTTATTTTATGCCTTGTTGACTGTGCATTCACGGGGGATCATCCATGTTTCACTTGTTTTCCTTATAGTGTCGACTCTGAGAGATATTTATTATTTTAAAAGGAAATTTTATTATTAACATTAAATTATAAAAACAGTTCCATGGGCCCCGCTAGTTCATTACTATTTTCTAGTGTGCTGAGATGATATTATTAAGCACATTGACTAATGCATACCCATTAACCCTTATCCTCGAGTGGCCTCCCGGCCTTGATAAGTGGTGATCCCTGTATAAAAAAAACTAATGATCTTTCTGAGATATTATTATATATTTTTTTATTTCTTCCAATTTATGTTTTAAAAAAACAGGCTTCATAGATTCGTATTTGCTACAAACATAGAGCGTGTTCGTTAAAAATTGAGGAACGCTCGGTCGGTTATTTCTGTCAGCTGCCGAGCGATCCCGAAACAACTTCGTGGAAATGCAGAAGCACCGAAATTTGGAAGAAAATAGTGTGCATGTTTTAGCCACAAACGATTTTGTGTGATCACAAGCACGTAGGCATCTTTTGTTGACAAGGAACGCCGCCAATTTACTTCTCTTATCGCCGATTTGTAGCGATAAGTGCATCCGAGTTAAGAGGGATGCAAAAGGGAAACGTGATGATATATGAACAACATCCCGACCCAATGAGGTTAGAGGTCACCAAAAAGCGATATAGTATAAATAGTTGCTGATATATGTTGAAGCCAAGAGCAAATATATTACGTGAACTGGGTTATAAGAAAAGAGGACTTGGGGGTTGGAGGGGCGAGAGGCATGATGAATCGTCATGAAATCACATTTACTTATTATATATAGTTGCTTTTATATTAGAGAGAAGCAGACGGCAACATTAAACATGTCTTTGACTAAAACAGGTCGCATTATTTCTTTGCAAAACTCTTAATACCAAAGTATAAAAACGTAACGGAACCTTGCGGAAATCCAGCACATCAATTTTGGCCGCCTATGGAAAGAACTTGTTTATTATGATGCCCTTCAAACGTTAACAAAAAAACACAAATAATTCGCATTATTTTGATTCATCGGACTACTATTCTCATCTTGAGTATCATTTACACAACGTTTCGGTCGATGTAACCGCCGACCTTCTCCAGGTGTATCTTATCAAACTCGGGAATGTTTCTGTCGAACTCAGGAATTTGGACGGAATTTCGAACGGAACCTTTTATTTACTACTTTAAGTAATACGGAATTGTATTTTTCGATCGCCCACACTGAGAATTGAACCGTTAACCTTCGGGAGAATATCACTGTTACAACTGATTTTTCCCAAGAACTACATCTATTATCAGACTATAAAGAAAAACTAAAGTAAAATCCTGTAACAAATGTGTACAGCATCAGCAGTGAATAGTGCAACTCAGTGACCGGTATATTACATTTAAGTCAACGACTGTGTTTACTATTCTTATTTTTGGATAAACGATTCTTTTGTTAATTAAATTGTTACAAAATAGTTAACAACTCCCACATCGTCATGTTTAAAATGGATTTCTAAATAACAAGTGAAGTATGCATGGTCCCTCGTGAGTGCACAATGAATGAGGCATAAAAAAAGTTCAGCATTTGTCCCCCCCCCCCCATTTAGCCCCAAAAGTCCCCAGAGAACGTCAAATCCTGATGAAAATGAACAAACGGTGCAGTTTTAGACTTTAACATATGCAAATTTGAGTTCTGCACCATGCAAAAAAATGACTAAGTCCATCATTTGCCCCTCCTCATTTAGCCCCCAAAGTACCCAAGGCCTTAGCATATTTAAATTTGAGTTCAACATCATGCAAAACTGCTAAATAGACATACATAGAAAATTTTGGACAAATATGTTAAAATAGTCCCAAAAATGGAGTGTTTTTATTAGCCCTAAAAGAGACCCTGTGACACACACAAGAGTTATTGCGAAGTATAGACAAAAAATTATATAAAAATCAGTTAATTACAACTGAAAGTTTTAAGCACAAAAGTGTCAATTTTATTCATTTTAACCCGAAAGGCACCCCTAGGGGGAGGAGGCAACCGGAGTTTCCCGGAAAATCCGTTCTCTTACTTTTTTACTCGTATCATGTTTAATGCTTATGCAAAATTTAAAAAAATTCGAAGACGTAGTTATTGAGAAAAGTGCGGACAGACGAACGGACGAACGGACAAGGGTGAATTTACAGGCCCACCCTTCTTTTGTCGGGGCCCCAATAACCTTATTATTAAGAAAAGCTATTTTAAACATGTGGAGGGGGGATCTTTGCGGAAATATTTCTTTCGGAATTTGTATAAAAAGGACACATTTCAATTATATTAAATATATTTGTAATGAAAAGAAAATTCAAATTTCCAATGAAAGAAATCAAATTCAGCAAAAAAGAAATTCAGCAAAAAAAATTCAGCAAAAAAAAAATCAGCAAAAAAATCTGGTGACCTAGATTTTCGTATGTGTTAAATACACACGGAGCTGATTTTCGCAATTCACCGTTGACTGCCGAATTCATTCTTAGCGGAAAGTTGGAATTCTTAATCATTATGTAATTGTACCAAGAGTAATTTTATGTGTAATGTTATACAAGTAGTTTGGAATTCAGAAACATAACTACAACGAATATTAAAAAAAAAAAACAGTAAAACTAAAACAACATCAAGATTTAAAAATCGATTGGATATAAAATTACTGTTTAAAAAAAAATACCAAACCATTTTTATTTCTTAGAAATATATATCTCTTCTCTGCTTATATAAAAGTAGTTTCTCTACTTGTTGATATTTTATGTATACTAAATTAATTAATCGATCACAAATCCCAACAAAATATCTAACTACATAAAGTTATATATATATTATTTAATTGCAATTCATTATTGAGATGAGTATTTATTTATTTATTTATTTACTTATTTATTTATTTATTTATTTACTTATTTATTTATTGATTTATTTACTTATTTATTTATTTATTTATTCATTTATTGCTGACTATTACCCTCGTTTTTCTAAGTTGTTCTTTCACGACGTTTCAGCCAACTATTCCTCTGGTCTTCGTCAGGTGGTAACCGCGATGAAATAGGAACTCCGAATCTTCTAACTGTATCCTCAGCAATTACTACCATCCATAGTTGTTGTCGTCCGGGTGAGAATTGTCTGAAGATAGCGGTTTCAATCCTACCCAAAGCCGACCAGAGGCTTACTTGGCCCCCAAAACGTGGTGAGACGACAATAACTATGGATAGCAGTAATTGCTGAGAATGCAGTTAGGAGATTCGGAATTCCTATCCCGTCACGGTTACCACCTGACGAAGGCCAGAGAAATAGTTGACCGAAACGTCGTGAAACAACAGCTAAGAAAGATGAGGATAATAGTCCGCAATAAATAAATCAATATATAAAGTTAGTTTATATGTTTATATATTAGTACTTAAAGGATTAATTTTTGAACTAATTTATGGATCACATATCACAACACGATATATCTCTATATATGTAAAGTTAGGTACGTGTATAAGTTTATATATTTATATGTAGAAGATTCACTCCTAAACTAATTAAAGGATAATTATATTTTTTTGGAACGCAACTGCTAGGCGTAAAGGTGGATAATGTGGACTATATAGTTTAATTTAGTTATATGCAAACGGAGCAAATTCGGGATTTAAGCCTTTAATGAAAATTCAGATACCTTCGATTTTTGTGAACATTTAACAATAAGTAATAGACACCAATTAATAAATATTCTCTGAATTTCAGTGTATTTAGAGTATTTTAAAAGTTTTTAGGGGCATAAGATGAGCAAAACGTTTCATTTGAATACTCAAATATTTCAAACTTGCATTAAATTTGATCTATAATAATAATAACAATTTATTTTAATTTATTGTGTTAGAATTCGGAAATATATTCTGTTTCGAATCTAACTGTATTTTCTTCACAAATACAATCAGCTTTGTATGTACTCTGTAATCATGCATCTAGCTATATATATAAAGAGAAAAACTTGTGTGTGTATATGTGTGTGTGTGTGTGTTTGTCTCGCAAAAACATCCGATAGACGCGTAGGAACGTGATGAAACCGATATCGTTTTAAATCTCGATCTTCGGACGACAAATATCGAAAGATTGGCCAAAAAATATTAATTCCTTCACCCTCAACTCGCCAGTTTTCTACAAGGAGTGGTCGCTTCCTTCCGCCGACATTTTTGCAAATCATCGTTTCCTTTCGATTGACTACGCTTAATTTCGACGTTCGCGACTTCCGGTTTTGCCATGGACACATCGGCAAAGACGTCACATTTTTTTTTCATCTTCTCTTCCTTCTTCGCGTTACAGGTTTGACCACCACTTTGTTTAACACCTCTCTTCACCCAAATTGCCTACTATTGTTTTGATTCCCCCCTCCCGCTACTATCACTTTTTTATTCCCCCCACTCGGGGTTCCTTACTACACCTCCAAACACCCGGACAACGCCGGGTACCCCTGCTAGTCTAATATATAAAAGGCAAGATTGTGTGTGTGTGTGTGTGTGTGTGTGTGTGTGTGTGTGTGTGTGTGTGTGTGTGTGTGTGTGTGTATGTCTGCCAAAAACTTTCGACAGACGCATCGATATTGACCAGACCAGTATCATTTTCAAATTTGATCCTTCGGGCGACAAATATCGAATAATTGGTCAAGAAAAGTTCTTTCACCCTCAACTGGGCAGGTTTGTACCAGGAGGGGTCTGTTTTTGCGTCGCCAATTTTGCAAGTCATCGTATCGGTTGGATGTACTACACTTAATTTCAATGTTCAGAACTTCTAGTCGGTTTTTTTAACCTTTTTTTCTCTTTTGCGTTACAGGTTTGAGCCTGCCTGCTACCATTTTTTTTTCTTTAACACTTCTGCTTACTGTTGTTTTGATCCCCCCCTCGCTACTACAACCTTTTAACACCCCCCTCCGGGGTTCCTTTCTACACCACCTACACATACCCGGGTAACGGGCACCCCGCTACTGTTATTTTGATCCCACCCTCGGAGGTTCCTTACTACATCAGCTAAACACCCGGGCAACGCCGGGTACTTTTGCTAGTAAATATATAAAACATTACTACAGTATGTACATTCATGCATGTTTAGAGAAAGGCTCGGTTTATATAAATCCTTTATTTCACATCTCTATATAGCTCGGTTATTTCACTTTATATCTATCATAAATCGTTTATTACATTTTATATCTGTTTATATAAATTGTTTATTTCGTGCTTTATTTGTCTATATATGTTGTGTCGCGTTACGGGTTGGAACCTGCCTGCCTACCACCACTTTTTTTAACACCTCTCTTCACCTAAACTGCCTACTATTGTTTTGATTCCCCCCTCCCGCTACTATCACATAAGGGTTCGCAAGAAAGACACAACTGGGTAATTAGTGGAAACAAATATATTGAACACAAAAACAAATACGACAAATGAAGAGTTTGAGTATACGTCAGTCCGACTGTCACGAGTGCAAAACTCGTGCATGGCCACCGAGAGACATTTTCCTTCAGTCTTTACAGTAGGTGGAATAGTTCGTTATTATCTCCCAAATTTTAACTCAGCATGGGTTATCAATATCGTTAAAATCTTGCATTCTAGTGGTGATGAAGTCGTTGAAGGCGTTTTTGATATCGCTTAAGTTTTTTAAGCATTTCTCATGCAGTAAGTTGTCGAGATGCTTGAAAAAGTGGTAGTCGGTAGGTGTGAGGTCTGGAGAGTATGGCGGATGAGGCAGAGTTTTGTAGCCGAATTCGTTCAACTTCTGCAGCAGTCGCACATTGCCACGGAGGAGAATTGGGCCTTTTCTGTTGACTAATGCTGGGTGCCGTTGTGAAAGTTTCTGATGCATTTCATACATTTGTTGACAATACTTCTCCGTCGTAATGGTTTCGCCTGCATTAGAAAAAAACTCTAATGGATGAGACCGGTTGCAGGGGACCAAACAGTTAGCATGACTTTCTTTTGGTGCAACCTTGGCTTCGGGAAGTTTCATGGAGCTTCGTCAGCGTCTGACCACTGAGTTGAGCATTGCCGATTGTCGTAAAGAAACCACTTTTATCGCAATCACAACCCGATCGAGAAACGAGTCATTCTTGTTGCGTAAAAGAAGGGAAGATAACACTTCAAAACGTTGTTTCTTTTCATTTTCGTACAATCCGTGAGACATCCATTTATCAAGGTGTTTTGTGTTTCCAATTTTTCTCAAGTGGTTGTAAATCGTCGTATACGTTACGTCTAATTCAGAAACAAGTTCTTGAACAGTTGTGAGTGGATTGGTTTAGACTAAGGCTCTTAATTGATCGTTGTAAATATCCAACGGCTGACCACTACGCTGATCATCTTCAAAACTTTCGTCGCCGCCACAAAATTTCTTAAATCACTATTGTGCATTCAGTAGTTGTTCCTGGTCCAAACGCTTCATTAATATCGTGAGCTGTTTCAGCAGCTTTTCAGCCTAGCTTAAATTGAAATAAGAAAATTGTGCAAATTTGTTTTGGTCCATTTTGTATTCGACGTTTTGAAAAGAAAACATAATTGCTTTAAAACGATTGTAATTTAAACGATTAGATCGAGCAAAAAAACGCTCTTTAAAATGATATAAAAAGTAAAGGTATTATTACGAAAACTTATTTGAAAATATGTCATTTGAAATCAAAATTAAAAATTCCGAAAGAACTTTCTTCCCAACCTAATATTTTCTTTTATTCGTTCTATAATGTGAACTTTTATGCGCAGCTTTATTATGTCAGATTGGTTTTAAAACGATATGGGCAGTCTATAAACCAATACGGGGATCTCCGACGGTAACAAGGACTAAGTGATAATTTTTCCTGATTTTTATTAGGATGATTTGTCTTTGTTGAAGAGTGAAAAAAAAAACGTTGGTTTTGATTTTACTTGTTTTTGAAGGAAAGTTGTAATATGCTTTCTGGCGTATCTAATTTCTGCGTCTTTATCGGCTACTAGAGTTTGCACAAATATTAAGCATCTAAATTTACCCGCGATAAATTTAGAAAGTTTGACATCGTCACAGTATTTATTGACGATTAATGCAAACGTTAAGTAGTCTCCGTTGTCTTTTCTTGTTAAATCATACATTTTCACCTTTTGTGAAACAGGAAAATTTTATTGCTAAATGGTTCTCTTAGCTTTTCTTTTTTTTTTTTTTTTTGTGGTAAAATAACATCCACGAATTTGTTCTCTTGGATAGTCCTTAATTTTCGGAGAAATATGCGAACTTTTTTAGAGTCTGCCCATTTTCAATAATCTATTTTACATAGATCTTACATATTGAAATATAAAATGAAGCTTTTATACTCGTTTAGAGAATAAGTAAAATTATCAGTTGCACTGCAAAAAAAAAATATTTTCTTTCTCGGTGTTTTAATTCTTATTTGACACTGTTTGTAATATTAATTCTTCAAACTTTTATTGTTGTTGCAGTAGTTTTTCTGCGTTTATTTGATGGTGTTGTGTCTTTCTTCGTTTTTATTTTGCTGTCTTTCTTCGTATTTTATTTTTCTGTTGTACTAATAGACTTCATTATTGTTCCAGTAGATTTTGTAATTTTTCTTGCCTTTTAAGTTGCTGATCAATTTAGTATTTAACCACTTCGAGCATACTAGGCTTGAAGTATTCCATTTTTAAAAAAAGTGTCTTTATAAGTACGTCCTTTATAAATTTCAATCTTACACTGCTAACGTAAGAGAGCAAGCCAAATATATAACCTTTCCTTTTTTACCAATAAAAAATCACATGTTTTTAGTACGTCTTTCGCGTAAAAAGTTTATAATTTCGACAGTGAAACTTTTTTCTTCTACGAGAAAAAAAATAAAGTATCCCTTACTCGTTAAAAGTTAACACAGTGCCGAAATAAAATAAGGGAATTAAAATTAGCAAAGAAAAAATCTAACAGATTAGTTTTTCAAGTTCGCCGCTAAGAACTGGCACTACCCACTTTCCATCTAAAATAGATTGTTTTAATAGTGTTAAACTACACTGGGTAACTAAAGTAAGTTCCTTATAAAATATAATAAATTCTTATAAATTGGTTCTCTCTATAGCTCCAAACATTTTCTCACGCTTGAGGCCATTTTCTATCGCCATAAATCAAGAGATGAGATGTGAAGCTATGTTTTGATAAAAGTTGTCAAAACATTATTGAGGTATAAAATGGATATGTTTCACCGGAAGTTCTAAAAATAGCTGACCGGAAGGACGCAGTTGTTACCACGTGATCAGGTTAGCTGTGCATAGAGTCGAAGTCAGAATTTGGACGTAAATGAAAGCGAACGGATTAACGGTTACCCCCTCCATTGGAAGGGAGATAACGTATCTCCAAAATGGAGACTATTAGAATAAACCACAAGCAAAGATTCTCACTTTCCATTTTTCTGCGTTCGACACTGCAGAGCTCAATATACATTTACAGGACCCAGTTTCCACAACATTGTTCGTTGAAAGTTGCACAAATCTGGATTTTATAGAAGAGCTGCCATTAGAAAACCTCTGCTCTCAACGGCAAATGCTTCAAAGCGATTAGAGTGGTGTAAAAACCTTCACAATTGATCCCTCAAGCAGTGGAAAAATGTGATTTTCTCTGATGAATCATCGTTTTCCTTATTTCCGACTACCGGCCGAGTCTACATTTGAAGACAGCCGAAAAAAGCATTTTATTCAGATCGCCTTCTCCCAACCATAAATCATGGCGGAGGTTCTGTGATGATTTGGGGTGCTATTTCTTGGAAATCCGTTGGACCAATGATTACTCTTCATGGAAGAATTAACAGTCGAGACTATTTAGGATTTTTGGGTGACCAAGTTCATCCTATGGTTCAAGAACTGTTTCCAGAGGAGAGTGCTATCTTTCAAGATGATAATGCCTTAATCCATATAGCTAGAATTATTAAAGATTGGCACAAAGAGCATTCCAATGAAGTCGAGCATCTGATTTGGCCACCACAATCCTCAGATCTCAACATTACTGAACATTTATAGTCGATTTTAGAGATTCAAGTAAGAAATCGATTTCTACCGCCATCTTCTCTAAAAGAACCGGAGTATGTTTTAGCTGAAGAATGGGTTAAAATTCCTTTGGGAACAATTCACAATTTGTATGAATCAATACCTGGGAGAATTGAAGCTGTAATTGCTGCAAAAGGTGGACCTACATCATATTAAAATAAATTTTGTTGGTTTTTAAGGTGTTTCTTTTATTTTTTCAATCCTTATATATATATATATATATATATATATATATATATATATATATATATATATATATATATATATATATATATATATATGGAGATTTGGTATCTGCCTGAGTGAAGCTTGTACAATTCTCTGAAATAGTATATATCGGGGGGTATAGTTTGTTCCGTTTTCATTATATCATACAGGCATTACCTCCTCTTTTTGGGAGGGGATAGTGTAGTATATGTTCGTTCATCATAATCATCCTTCCAGACATTACCTCCTCGTTTTTGGAGATGGTGGTGCACTGTAGGGAACCTATTGTTGCTTTTATAAAATTATCTTTATTATATAATGACTTGAATTAAAGTTTAAAATGCAAAAGTCAATATATAATGTTCTGTTGTTATGATATAATCATACAAGGCATTGCCCCTCCTTTTTTTATATGGCCTAAAGGGCGGTATTTAGTTGCAATAAAAAATAGTGAAATTCCATGTTAATTAAAGAAAACATAAATAGAATGTGAACGTATGATTGTGTAAAAATAAACACTTGAGTTGCATTTTTTTAAATTGTCTTTGGTGCCAACGTCTATTAAAAACTATTTGCTTTAATTAACTGTGAAAAATCTACGAATTTCCGTAGTTACAACTATTAAGGGAAGCGTATACCTGTGTGTGTTCGTGTATGTTTCTCTAATTACTTTTAGCTTCTTAGACGACGTATGTGGAATTTACTAGGAATAATCCTCAATTTATACAAACTTTCCTAAGATTAAGAATAAGTTAAGAAGATAAAGGGTAAAGCTTCATAGGAACCTTATTGAATTGTTAAATCAATAAGGGTTACAGAAAGAGGAATAAAGGCGAAACCTCTTTATGCCATTGCATTCAGAAGCTACATGAGGATCTATATATTAATACGATAGCGTGTGTGTTCTTTTGTGTGTCACGCTTTCCGGCAAACTTTATTGGTTGAGATTTAAGAACACACACGCTATCGTATTAATATATATATTATACTAAATGCGAGTTAATGGATTTCGTGAGTGTTTAATGAAATCCCAAGCATAATCTCCTTCTTTTCGAGTATGGGAGGATGACAGTCTGACATGCTTACTTCCGGTTGTGACGTCATTATTTTCTGTTAAAAAAGATGCATATATTTATGTACTACATTGACATAAGATGTCATATTCCAAAAATTACATGGATGTACTGTTGATTCCAAAAATCAGGTAAATGGATCAGTGCACGCTAGAGGCTTATTTGTAACATTCTAAAAATTACGTAAATATATCAAGTAATCCTGAGTTCTTAATGTCCTCATGACAGTAATTACAAAAACTCTTCTAAAGGAGGGGGGCATTAAAGTCACTGGAATGCTGAGACTGATATTACACTCACAAGTTCATGTTGAAGTAATGGTTGCCTAATCCCTGTCCGTGTTAATGTTTTTATGTATTAATTTCGAAAAGCTGCTGAAACAGTTTATGATTTAAACATTACTTTATTTCAAGTATATTTTTAACAGTGGGGTGGGGGGTATGAAGTCAGTCCCGGAAATGGTTAAAACCATTTACGATTTAAACATTATTTTATTTCATGTCTATTTTTAACAGTGGGGTGGGGGATATGAAGCCGTTTACATATTAAACATTATTTAATGTATATTTTAACAGTGAGGTGGGGGGATAAGACTTATCCCGAAAATGGCTGAAACTGTTTACGACATTAACATTACTTTATTTCATGTATATTTTAAACAGTGGGGTGGGAGATATGAATTCAGTCCCGGAAATGGCTGAAAAAGTTTACGATTTAGACATTACATTATTTCATGTATATTTTTAACAGTGGGGTGGCGGACATGAAGTCAGTTCTGGGATAGGATATATTACTAGCAGAATACTCAGCATCGCCTAGGATTACATGAGATAGGTGGAAAACATATAGAAGCAGAATACCCAGCGCCACCCAGGATCAAATGGGATAGGTGGAACATATACACTATGATAATACCCGGAATTGATTAATGTGTTTGTAATGAAATAATCAGCCCAGGCGATATGTCAAAGTTTTTATTTTAGTAAGGGGAAAAGGGTTAAAGTGGGTTAAAATTATGAAAGATAATTGTCGAAATTGTTAACATATACGAGAATTATGAAAAATGATAAAATATGTTTGTAATGAAATAATCAGCCAAGACAATATATCAAAGTTATTATTTTAGTAATAAAAGGCAATAATGTGGGTTAAAGTTATGAAAAATGATTGTCGAAATCAGTAACATATCCAAGAATTATGAAAAATGATTAAATATGAGTTTATTGATTGGTGTGTTTGTACTTAAATAATCAGCCCAGACAATATATAAATGTGATTATTTTAATAAAGGAGCGATAATGTGGTTTAAATTATTAAAAATGATTGTCGAAATTAGTAACATATCCAAGAATTATGAAAAATGATGAAATGTAAGTGGTGTGTTTGTAATGAAATAATCAGCCCAAACAATATATCGAAGTTATTATTTTAGTAAGGGGGAGGGGGTGACAATGTGGGTCAAAATTATGAAAAATCACTTTGAAATTAGTAACATATCCAAGAATTATGAAAAATGATGAAATTAATTTAGTTAATTTATTGGTCTGTTTGTAACGAAATCATCAGCTAAGACAATATATCAAAGTTATTATTTTAGTAAGGGGGATTATACAGTTTTAACAAAAGGGCTATAATAATATGATAGTGTCTTCATTTGTGCTGAACGTGCGCAGAATGCTCAGCAGCAATATATTACATATGAAAGATGCTGCTGTGGAATTTCCACAGGGCCTGCTAGTTATTATTATTATTATTATTATTATTATTATTATTAATGACTTCATAATATGATAAAGTTCCTATGTAACTTTACGCTTCGTTTTCTTCACTTATTCTACTGTTTGCTCCTCTTAAGCAGGTAGAACTTTTTTATCTAGAGAGGTTGGCCTCACCATTGAAAATTTTCGGCTTAATTTTTATTACGTATATATATATATATATATATATATATATATATATATATATATATATATATATATATAAAGTAGTAGCCTTCACGGGTGTGTCCGTGCATACAACTCTCTCACAGCTCACATCACTTGACCGATCATGACCAAACCTGGCATTATGGTGGTCCCCTACCTAGGTATGGTGTACACCATTTTCCAAGGTAAAGATCAAAGGTCAAGGTTATAGTCTCTGTATATATACTCTCCTACAGCTCACACCACTGGACTGATCATGGCTGAACCTGACATGATGATGGTCTCTGACCTAAGGATGCTACATGCCATTTTTCAAGGTTAAAGCCAAATGTTAAGGTCATATTTGGTGCAGTTCTTCATAAACTTCCTCACCTAGGGATGGTGCACACCAAGTTAGGTTAGTGGCCAACTGCTTTGTGAATTTGAATCAGATCACTCTCTTCCACCTCCACCAATCTTGATGAAATTTTCCATAATAGTGGTCCCTAACATAGGCCAAAATTTATTGTACTGTATCTTTTAACTAATAGTTGCTCTGACAACATCTACTTACTGCAAGTGTGCCCATGAAGCGGGTACCCAAACATACAGCAAAGTCCTGCATGAGTGCAGGTATCTTTGCTAATACATATATATATATATATATATATATATATATATATATATATATATATATATATATATATATACACTCGAGCTCGAGTTAGATTGATTGAATCAGGAAAAGGAGTGTTTGAAAATCAGTTATTAAATGAAAAATAATTAACATGATAACATTCGAAATTAATCTTTTTATATCAGCAAAATCCCCCTCCCTCTCTCTTTGTGCCTTTTTTCTCTCCAGCTAGGAGTTTAATAGTATTAATAGTGATATTTTCTTTTATTTATAATGGACTATTCTAAGCTTCTGTTCTGACGTTTTTTTTCCTTTATTAAAAGGGTCAAATATGTATCGAACACGCTATGTTTATTTTTTTTTTTTAGTAACACTCGTCACAAAACACAGGTTAAAAAATGTATAAGTACCGAAAATGTGCACTATTTAAAATGAAAATGGAAAAACTCAAGAACTGTCTAATCAAGAGCTGAAAGCATTTGAAAAACATGATATTTATAACTATCTGGAATCCACAGAAATTAAAGAGAAATTGGAAACTATATTGTATTAGAACCTAACTATATAGTACAAACCTAACAAAAGGAATAAATACCTGGGAGATATCGCTAGTAAGATGCTTTTTTTTATTGTTATTCTCCAATGCGAAAAAAATAACTTAGGCAGTAGGATTAAAGGACTAGGAAACTGATGACCATGCACAATATACTACACCCGAAGGATGATACTGAACGACTCTATATAAAAAGAAACAAAATATGAAGAGAAGCAGGTACAGGGACGATTTATGAGATTGACCAAAAAAGAGATGCATGTAAACACATGAACATAGCTACAAAAGGGGCATTTGAACAGAGAAATGCGATTGTTATTAACAGTCGTACAGAATAATGCGATCAGAACGAATTATATCAAAGCCAAAATCGATAAAAACCAGGAAAATTATCCAACAGATTTTTCTATAAGTTTGATTTAAAAAGGATATATTGCAACACGAGTAACATTGTATTTAAATTATTTCTTTGAATTTAAATCGCTTTTATTTGAAATTTAGATTTTAATTTGTTTGTTTAATTTCTGTTTGTTTATTACGCAAATTTATAATTCAGTTTTTGCAGTATTTGATTGTCTTTTACTGCAAATATACTTAATTTTACATACATAATTATTGTTTTTACTTTTTAATTTATATTGAATAATGTTCATGTCCAGTATAAATCGAATCGTGTTCCTTTATTTTCTTTTTTAATGCAAGTTCTTAAGTAAATTAGAACTGAATTTTAGTCTTTTAAATCTACGAAGTGGCAAACTGTTTATGTACAGAATGGTGTTTCACAGAAAGAAAACAGAATTTTTCCCTTTTGAATTCTCATTTTTCTTTCATTTTTTGTTTTTATTATTAATATTGAATAATTTCAGTTTCAGTATAAATTACGTTTCTTATTTTTCTCTATTTCAGTACATGGTTTTAAGTTTTCTTGTAAAAAGCTCTCGTTCATTATTGATACTCTGTTCGACAGATCTTGTTTGCTATGACCTCAGGCATGACGTAATTTCTCAGTAAACCGGCCTAAATCTATATTTACTATGGCCGTGGCTCAGCGTGCCTAGCCACCACAACCGAAAGACAAGGCATGTTAACTGATCTATTATGTCACGTTTAGGTAGCGGCTAGCAGGCAATAGGCGAGGCTTCCGGTAATCTCACAATAGGAGGTTGCATTTCTGATTGATTTGTGAAAAATGATTTTTCGTCGTGTTGTCCAAAACTGCTGCGATAACTATAAAAAAACGGGCCAAAAGTGTACGTATTTTCTTTTCCTAAAGAGAAAGAACAATTCTCCATTTGGATACGTGCAATTAGGAGGAATAATTTTAATCCAACAAAATATAGCAAAGTAATTGACGTTGTCTATATTAAAAGAGTATTTAATTAAAACTGTATTTAATTTCATGACCTTTGATAACATTGTCACTATAAATTAAAGAAACAATCATTTTTATTGATAATACAGTAAACAATACGACAAATTAATTTTCTTTTAATTGTTCATGTGCTTATGAAGCTTATGGTGGTGGTTTTGGTCTTTGCGTGAATTTGCAACTCCTATAATATTTTATTACAAAAGGATCATTAAATGAAAGGAAAACAGAACCCTTCTATAAATAAAAACATAGGTATTTATTTAATTGACCTACACCACGTGTGTAGGTTGCTAAATGTTAATATAATGTCACAGTGAAGACGGTAATAATGAGGTAAGAAAGGTTTACTGCTGAGAGTATTTTCTTGAGCAGTATGTCTTCAGGTGGAGATAGCTGTGCTTGGCGTAGACCGGGTAGTGAGAGAAGGCGTCTTTTTAATTTTCATATCCTACAAGCTCTTTATCTTTTGTTTTCTAAACAGGTTGTTCATATACGGCTCTCTGGGGTTCGTCCAATCTTCGACTTTCATCCTTTTTTCGGGGCTCCTCCGGCAGCGGTGGAAGTCGACCGTCTTTCTTCCTTTTGTTCTCAAAAACAGCCGCCAAAAAGAAAAACTTCCTTTTCCAACCGGAAGCCCCGCGTTTTTCCGGTGTGCACGAGACGCCCCTTCTCCCCTCTCCAACCGTGGGTATCCACCTCCGGTTCCCAGCCAACTCTCACTAATCCCCACAAGTCAAAAACAATTTTCACGTATGTCTACAGAAAAAGTTGAAAATTTCATGTTACATTTTTTTTTTTTTTTTTAGTTTTTAAAATTGTAAAATAAATAATTCTTACGTGAGAAGTTTTTTAGTCTTTTCTTTTAACAATAAATAGGTACTTGCACAGTTTAATCAAGACATAAAAAAAATTAAAATATTGAAATATATATATATATATATATATATATATATATATATATATATATATATATATATATATATATATATATATATATATATTGTCCGTACTCGTTATGGAATAAAGTTTTCATACAAAAAATTACTTAATTTGATTAAGCAGTTTTGTTTTTTGTTTTGTTTTTTTTTACCGAGGAAAATTAAATTTTAATGAGATCAATCTTTTTTTTTTCGCTTGTGAGAAGGGGCCGCCAGGGGAGATAACTCCACTCATCGCTTAAATTTTGTCGAATTTTAACTAGATTATTTTGAAACATGGGCAGAAAAAATACCTAGATAAATAGTCAAGTTTTTTTTTTTTTTCACTTATTTTACAGAGTTTCTTTGTCCTTTTTTTTAATCCTTTTTTTTTACTATTATTATTTTGTCTTTTGTTAATCAATTTTTCGTTTAAAGGCACCCCTCCTCGTGTCCATAAACAGGCAAATGGCAACGATAGATCGATCTCAATAAAATTTGATTTCCCACTGTAAAATGTGGAAAAAGGCCACTCAAACTTCTCAAAGTAAATTAGGAAATAAATTGCAACAAAGGTATGTTGCGACCTTTCGCAAAGGTATGTATTACCTTGGTTTTGTAAAAGATTATAAAAATCAATTCCACTGGAAAAATAAGTCAACTCAATTACAACAATCTGAAATTGGCGCCAAAAGGAACAGTGATGATCGTTCCCAGAAGAACCCATTGTATGCTTGCACATCCAATCAGAACAATCATACAACAACGCCTATTGCTATAAAATTGGCGGGAATTTCTGGGGTAAACTTTCCATCTCTCCCTAGCCAACAGCCGGTAAGTCCTGTTCTTGTATTTCCAACAAAAAAAAAACAACTACTTGATCAAATTAAGCGAATTTTTTTTCGGAGAACTTAATTCCATAACGGGTACGTACAATATAACTTTTTTTTTTTTTTCAATATTTTCATTTTTTTAATGTCTTGGTTAAACTGTATAAGTATCAATAAATAGAAGTTTTCTTTGAATACTTCCCAATATTTTAAACTTGTCTGTATTTTTCGAAGGAGACGTCATGTCTTGAGAAAGAAAATGTAACTTTTATGCAACAGGTTAAAGGCAATTTTAGCCTAGAGCATAATGGTTTGAACTTCATTTGTTTCGTTGAGATGTATTTAAATCCGTTTATTTTTTGGTTTGTTTCCGTGTTATCACACCTACCTATCCATAATTTACATGAATGAAATAGGAATTAATCATTGAAGAAGTGCTCTATTCCATCGAAGTTAGAAAATTCAATGTTATTTATTTATTTATTTTTAGTTTTTAAAATTGTAAAAACACAATAAATTTAACGAGAATTTTTCAGTTTTTCCTTTTAATAATAAAGTTTTCAGTGAGCATTTCCAAATATTTTAAAGTTAAGTGTATTTTACCCGATGAAGATCGGAGGTTACATTGGCCGAAAGGTTGTAAGATAAACACGTAAGACGAAAACATTACTTAAAATCCTACAAAAAATACAATTTAGTTGAACGTTTGACATTCGTCCGATTAATACAAATTATCAATCCTCATCTAAAAAATTCCGAAATATAATATTTAATAAAATCATTCATGTGATTTTTCGATTTAAAAATCAGCATTTCTGCACTAATAACTTTAATAGTTTGTTTGCATTTAAATTCTTTGTTGAATTTGATTTGTTTCATTATTTATTTAATTATTTTTTTATCCTTTACACACAGATACATTACATACATAAATATTCTTTTACATATCTATATATACATATAAAGTAGTAGCGTTCGTGTGTGTGTGTGTGTGCGTGTGTGTGTGTGTGTACAACGTTCCTACATCCCAAATCACTTGACCGTCCATGACCAAATCTGGCATTATGATGGTCCCCCACCTAGGGATGGTGCACACCATTTTTCAAGGTTAAGGTCAAGGTCATAGCCTATGTACATGTACACACTTCTACAGCCTACACCACTGAGCCGATCATGACCGAACCTGATATGATCAAGACAGTTCCTCACCCTCCCTATAGTCCAGACCTTGCTCCCTGTGACTTTTGGTTAATGGCTTGGCTCAATGAAAAACTTAGAGGCTGTCGTTATGAGACAATTGAGGAGCTGAAAGAACCTGTGACGAGTGTCATTGACACGCTTGCACAAGAGGACTTCCATGGGACCTTCCAGAAATTGTTGGAATGATACAACAAGCGCATTGCAATCGGAGGGGATTACTTTGAAGGAGACTAGAGTTTCATGTTTGTACTATCAATAAAAGTGCTCATACGAAAAAAAAGTCTGGAAACTTATTGAAAGTACCTCGTATATACACATGCATATATGTACATATATACTCTCTGTCTCTGTTTCTGTCTGTCTGTCTGTCTGTCTGTCTGTCTGTCTGTCTCTCTCTCTCTCTCTCTCTCTCTCTCTCTCTCTCTCTCTCTCTCTCTCTCTCTCTCTGTATATATATATATATATATATATATATATATATATATATATATATATGCCATTGCTTGATTTTTTTTCTGTTTGTTTGTTTTTATCCGAATAAATATGTAAAAATTGTTTTCCAATTATTTACAATAAAAATAATAAACGAATTTTAGTCTTTGTAATCCATGACAAACCACAATGTTTATCCTTTAACAGAGGGACAACTTTTTTTTTTTTAATTAATTAGTGTCTTTTTTTTTTCTTTTTTAATTAATATTTAATAAAGTTAAATTTAAGCATAAATCGTGTTCGTTATTTTTCTCTTTTTTAATTTATGTAAAATATTTTTTTTAGTCTTCCCCCCCCCCCCAAAAAAAAAAGCTGTCATTCATTATCGATAGTCTGACTGCCCGACGGATCTTTGCTGGCTTAGCCTATTATGTATGACGTAATTTTTAAGTTAGCCGGCCTTGTCTCTCGATGGTGGTGCTCTAGCAGACGATTGCCACACCGCGTATTATCGAAATTAGTAGTAATATCTATTATTTTTATATTATTTTTTTTCTTATTAAAAATAGAAGGAAATTTTCAAAAAAAAAAAAAAAAAAATCTAATTTCCCATCCGAAAATTAACCTTCAATTTTCCCGTTATAGATTTTGACTGCCTTATGCGTTAGTAGCATGAAATCATTTTATACACTTCAGTGGAAATCAAAGATGCAAATATTTTTCTCTTCTCTTTTCTTCTCTTTTCTTCTCTTTTCTTTCAAATCAAAGTATTACATCTCCTCACCACCACCGCACTTTTCGCCATAGAAGTTCGTTTACATCTCATTATTCTTACCTCTTTTTCCTCCTCATCTTCGTCTTCCATCTTATCTTCTTACAGCTTCCTCATCTTCAGCGCCGCCATCATGTTCCCATAGTAACACCCACCTGTCTGGGTCACAGAAAAGGTCGGAATAACCTTCGCTTCGATTTGATTTAGTCGCATTAAAAACAATTTTTTTTTTTTTTACTCGATATATCATCAACGCCATTTTTCTTTTTTCCTACTTCTTTCGAAGAAAATGTACAATTGGCCTAACGGATACCTTCAAAGACTATGTGATCGTCTATGTTAAGTTGGTCTTCCCGCATATCTATTGTGGTAATTTCTGTATTAATGGTGCAGGGGGAAAGGTATGAATAATACAAATTTACTCCAGCTATGGCTAAAAATAGCAATTTGTCTTCAATTATATTTCAGAATTTTTCAGATGAGGATTGATGGTTTGTATCGTTTGGAATTTTCAGAATACTATTCTGAATTTTTATGTTATTATCACAACGTTTCGGCCTATGTAATCTTCAACCTTCTTCAGGTGTGTCCTGCTAAACTCGGGAATCTTCTAATCTAACTCAAGAATCTGAATAGAATTTCAAACTGAACCCAATATTTTATCCACGGGGTAGATTTTTTTTCTTGTTTTGTTAACCGAGACTTAAGCAATTTTTCATTATATTTTTAGTATCGCCTGTATCGAGAATTGAACCTTGTACCTCGAGAAAATTGTCACTTAAAACTGATTGTTCATTAGAACTTCATTTTTTGCACCACGGGCCTATGTTGACATGGCTGACGGAATGAGAATAATCTACCACTGTAGATTAAACAAACGGTTCAGTTCAAAATTTCATTCAGATTCCCGTAGTTCAACATAGAGATTCCCGAGTTTAAAAAGATGCACCTGAAGAAGATCGGAGGCTACATAAGCCGAAACGTTGTGAGAATAACGTACAAGCTAAGAAGAAGTCTGAATAATTCAAAAATACTATATGTCTGCAATTACTCGTATAATCGGTTGGAATTGCCATCATTTGGTTTGATTGAATCGCAGAAAAAAAAATGATTTCTTAATGTCATCAAGTGGTCAGCTGCATCATCACTGCCACCCCCATCCCTCATTGTCTTGTAGGATGAGGAGACATTTGGACTAATGGATGCCAAGTAAAAAAATAATCATCATCACTTATGTACTAATAATAAGAAAAGCATGCATCAGACATTTCCCTCAACAATGGGATAGAAAGATTGTGGTTGGTCAGAATTGAAAGAATCGATGAGTGCTTGGATTAGTAGATCCAGAACAGTTGAGGTAGCAGGGTTAGCAGATGATTTCCACCGAAAACATAGGAGGTAGTGATAAGAACGAATTTAAAAGAAAGAGGGATAAATCAGTATCTGGCCAGACTAGGCGGCGCATTTATTAGTATGTTTACTTAAAAATGAAATGGAGTCTGAAGTTGTTTTTTTTTTTGTTTTTGTTTTTTGTTTTGTTTTTTTTTTTGCAAAAAGAATGTGGGAAGGCGTTGAATTAAAAATTGGAGAATGCGTTTATTTTGAGGAAATTTAGCAAGTGAATCCAAAGTCGCAAATTAACAACAATGAATTCCAATAAAATATTTTAACAATAGTATTTGGGGAGGTGTTCGGGGGCAAGTGTAGAAAGGAAAACAATTGGGTCAATAAATTAATACATGATTGAAAAAAGAACAGACATATTAAAATAATTCTTGTTTTGCTTTCAAAGTAATAGATGTACTGAGACTAGTGCTCTAAAAACTTAAGTCAGAACTAGCTCCTATACTTACAAACCTGTTTAAGCATTGTCTTAAGGAGAATTGCTTCCCAACACCCTGGAAAACCTCATCAGTATATCCCGTATTTAAAAATTCGGTGATCGGTCATTTCCCTCTCAATACAGACCAATCAGTCTCCTGTG
The DNA here is from genome assembly GCF_053919585.1 of Euprymna scolopes. Lineage (NCBI taxonomy): Eukaryota > Metazoa > Mollusca > Cephalopoda > Sepiida > Sepiolidae > Euprymna > Euprymna scolopes. Next base: position 43,713,410 of record NC_136503.1, read on the forward strand.
CATCATGAGTAAGTTGCTAGAATCTGTGTTAAATAGAAAAGTAGTCAACCACATCAGCAAAAATAACCTCCTCAGTGACGTGCAATATGGTTTCTATTCTGCTAGATTTACAGCAGATGTGCTAACAGTTATATCTCAGAAATTAGCTAATCTCTCAATGGAGGCTTCCTTTCTAGGATAATTGCTCTTGACATATCAAAAGCTTTTGATAGAGTATGGCATAAAGGTCTACTCCACATCTCCAGCTACAGTATAGTTGGAAATGTCTTTTCAATTATTAAATCATTTCTTTCTGATAGGTTCATAAGAGTAGTGGTTGATGAGTAGAGATCAGAAGCTCACAGTATTAATGTTGGAGTCCCTCAGGGGTCCATCCTGGGCCTAACTCTCTTCTTGGTCTACATCAATGATCTCCTAAATCACATCCTAAGATCATTTGTAGACATTTATGCTGCAACACTACTATCTATGGCAACACTCCAAAGGTCGTAAACGACCAAGTTCTCTCTGATTCTCTTTTCTCTGATCTTGATCACATGGTGCAATGGGAAATAGGTGGTTGGTTAATTTTAATGCATCTAAGACCAAGCTTCTATCTTTCCAGCATCAATCGAAATGAATGGTTTGCATCTTGAGGAGGCTCCATGTATTGACAAACTTCTAGGTCTGACCTTTACTCCTGATCTGAAATGGAACATGTACATCAAATCCATTGCCAAGGCTGCTGGAAAAATGGTGAGATCGTTCTACCACTCCAGTAGATATCTCATTGCTGATGCAATTCTCTACCTGTATAAGAGCCAAGTACATCCAAGGATGGAGTACTGTTGCTACATCTGGGCAGGAGATGCTAGAAACAACTTATCCTGCCTTGACAGAGTTCAAAATTTGTAGACTAGTCGAGGATGCCTTTTTCTCTTCCTTGCAACCTCTTTCCCACAAAAGAGATGTTGCAAGCTTGCCTCTGCTTTATCATTATTTTCATGGCAAGTGCTCATCTGAGCTCCAATATATGGTCCTCCCTGTCCTAACTTTCACAAAAAACATTTGTCTAGCTGAAACCACTATCAATAATTTCCTCCACTCTTTATCTGTGCCTAAACCTAAATGTAGATTCTATGAACAAAGCTTATTTCTTAGAACTGCATGCCTGTGGAATTTTGTTCCATTTTCCTGCTTTTCCAACTGACTACAATATGATCGTCTTCAAGTCCAACGTGAACAAATTCTTGATGAATCATCCTCTTAAGTAATTCAATTTACCAAATTTCCATTACTAACGATGACTACAACTTGTTCCCTTTGACCACTGTACACTCATTAACCCTTATCCTTGAGTGGCCTGCAGGTCTGATAAATGGTGACTCCTTTGTAATAAAAAAAAGCATAAGTCAGTTTGCTTAATTTCTAAAATTTGTCAAACATATGCCATAGAAATCGCTCCATACAAGGCATGAAGCCACTTGATGTAACGAGCTAAAAAAATACTATTTCAAGATGAAAAACTTGCCAATGATAAATGTTAGGTGGAATGGATTCTGACACAGAAAACAGCAATTCTTCCCTCTTCGTCAGAAACATCATTCCTGGAATGTGAGGACTAAAGGACAAAATAAGGGAAGCAAGAGTTATGTGAATGCCGAAAAGCAGGTGCTAAACGGAGTATGATAATGATGAATATATATGTTTCACACAATATTCTGTATCATGATGTACGAAAGTGAAACCTGACCACTGACGGTTAAGGACATGCGTTGCATGGATAAAAATGACATAATAATGATATGATAGATGTGTAATGTGAGGTTTAAAGACAGGCTTAGATCTGATAATCTCAGAGGAATATTAAATCTGAACACTATAAGGAGATGTGTGCAGCACAGGAGACTTCGTTGGTTTGTTCACATTAAAAGAATCAATGAGAGTTCTTTTGGTTAATAGATATATCTAGAATAGTTGAAGTAGAAGGGTCAGTTTGTAGAGGGGAGTCAAGTAAAACATGGTAGAATGTAATACAGATAGATTTGAAAGAGGTATAAATAAAGACCTAACCAGAGATAGGTCATTTTGGAAGTCAATTTCTAAAAAAGCTGTCCAACACATGCCAACATATAAAACAAATGTCAAACTAATGATGATGATGTATCTACAAGTAATTGTTTATGAAAGATACCGCATTTCAGTGTTAAATAACATCAAAAAGGGTTGATATGCCATACAACAGACAATATAAACTTATTAGTGAATCATTTAGAATAGGTTTTTTGTTTCCATATTAAATAAGTAAAAATATGGGTTGACAAGCTGTTATACAGACAAAAGAAAAAAAAAATCATTTTATATGCCATTCATGGTCAATTTAATTTATCTAGCAGTATGATTGAGGCAGGGTGTCACTATATTCAAATTCACTCCAAAATAAAATATTTGTTTGATTTGAATTGTCTGGTTTATGGCCTAGCATAAATAAATCGATAGTAGTCAAGGGTGACTTAAAGGCTCCCTTTTCATTGGCTATACACACCAGGATGTAGGGAGCATGCTACTCTGTCTGGATTGTTTAACTTATCCTCGATCCTCACTTTATAATGCAGAGTGTTTCAGCAAGGGGCTATCATGTATGACTTTTTAAAGTCTCTGATATCACGCAACCAAGGATTCAAGTATATTCGCTCTGCCATTGACACGCATGGATCTGGTGATACCCGTGATCAACTCCTTGATTGTATTTTCCAAAGATTCAAGTATAAGTCCTAGTACTGAGAAAGATTATGAGAAAGAGAGATGATTTGAAAATCATCGGATCCACCCGCAATTACAATGCCCCCAGGATCATCGCCCTACCTTTTCTCCTAATGGTTCATGTTTGTTAATGGGTCAGGAGAAAGGTGTTGATGCCCCCTTGCTGAATCACACAGCATTATAATGTGTGGATCAAGTGTAGGTGGAACAATCAAGGAGTTGTAACCTCCCCTACATCTCATTTTAGTAACCAACAAGAAAGAAACCGGTTGCCTTCGACTAATGTCGATCACTTTCTTTTTATAGCCTAGCTTTTTGGCTTATTTAGCTAGACCGAATTTGTTCTCTATCTGTGCCTAAATTTAAACACAAATTCCATGAACAAAGATTATTTCCTAGAACTTCCCACCTCGTAGAACTCTACACAGCAGGACTGCTTTCCAGCTGCTTACAATATCGTCGTCATCAAGTCCAATGTAAATAAGTTCTTTTTGAACTGTCTTCTTAATCAAATTCTATCCAATTTACAGCACTACAAATAATTACACTGTTGTCTCACTGAATACCTTACACTCATTAATCATTATTCTCGAGTGACTTTCAGGCCTTGATAAGTGGTGTCTCTCTTTTTAAAAAAAATTAAAAAAATGAAATAGTTTGCAACTTTTTTTTTATGAATCAGCATGTTAATCTTTTTTTTATAACCTGCTTGATTTTGTTGTTGGCATTGGTTTTCCCCACCCGACAAATCCTTTTAAGAATCATATACATATGAAGGACCACGTGACGGTTGCCAACATCCATAGTGAATGTAGTGCTATGGATCATACAGGTTTTGAACACGGTTTGTCGAGTTATAAGTTTGTGCCAGTAAACGAGGTTCAAAAAAGAGTCTCAAATCTGATAGGTCCTACACCATCAATCAAGCTCCCACCTCTGTCCCATCACCGCAATGTTGCATCCCTGTCTCTGCTTTACAAATACTTTAATGGAATGTGCTCTGATAAACTCATAGCACTTGTACCTCCTCGATGTACATACAGCCGACTAACCTAACAAGCAGCAAAATTCCACCCTTTCACTGTTGAGGTCCCGAGATGCCAGAAAACCTTCTACTCTAATAATTTCTTCCCTAGGACTGCTAGGCTTTGGAATTCCTTTTATGTTTTCTGCTTCCTTGACTTAACTAACCTGCAGAAGTTTAAATGTAATGTGAACAGACATCTCGCTGTTCAACTCCCCACTATTCCCTGCTAGACACGATCTTGCATCCAAGTAGCAATGTACCTTGTTTGAGATGAAGAAAAAACAAAAACACTCCATCACCACCAGCAGTACCTCCCAGTGAGAAACTGATTCATGAGAATAATTGTGCACACCCATGAACACGAAAAAAAGAAAACCACAAATGTTTGTGCATAACCTTCGCATATTTATTTGTAGATATTTTGTCGATAATAGTTTGTTTATTAAAAAAGAAAAAATAGGAAGTAAAATTATGTAATGAGTAGTTTGTTTCAAGTGGTGAACCAAATACCGAATATCTAAGTGAGAAGCTGAAAACATAATCATGAGACTACTTATGGGATTAGCAAGGGAAAGTCATAAAAGATTATGTTACTTAAAACGTAAAGTATAACATCCTGTTACGATAAAAGTCACATATTGAAATATTATATAACCACAAAATGAAGTAATAAAAACATAAGTAAGTTTATTAATAATAAATTAAACAAAAAAATAATTATTTATGAAAAAGAATGGGTTATATTGAAGTGGTTGCCTCCCAAAATTGCTGCCAACTTTTATCGACGAGCTTTGTCTGATTTTCCAAGCGGTGACAAAGCAAATTAATTCGCCATATTAATTTGTTGCCTGATTTTTGTAGATTTCTTTTAATAAACATTGTTTGATTTTTGTTATTTGTTTCTTCTAAAACAGAACATACCCTATCTTAACCTCCAACCACTAACCCTAAATCTGCGTGGCAATAATGATAACTTTTTAATAGACGCTATTTGATTTTATTATTTGTTAATCAATTAATATTTGCAAAATAAAAATGTAAATTGAAAGAAAAAAATAAAAAATTACAAATTAAATAATTATTTGCAAAACAATTTGCAAAACTACGATTTAATCCACAAAAATCAGAACGCAAATTAGTATAGGCAAAATAATCTATTAAAATTAAAAAATAAATTAGTATAGGCAAAATAATCTATTAAAATTAAAAATAAATTAGCATAGGCAAAATAATCTATTAAAATTAAAAAATAAATTAGTATAGGCAAAATAATCTATTAAAATTAAAAAATAAATTAGTATAGGCAAAATAATCTATTAAAATTAAAAATAAATTAGCATAGGCAAAATAATCTATTAAAATTAAAAAATAAATTAGTATAGGCAAAATAATCTATTAAAATTAAAAATAAATTAGTATAGGCAAAATAATCTATTAAAATTAAAAATAAATTAGTATAGGCAAAATAATCTATTAAAATTAAAAAATAAATTAGTATAGGCAAAATAATCTATTAAAATTAAAAATAAATTAGCATAGGCAAAATAATCTATTAAAAATAAAAAATAAATTAGTATAGGCAAAATAATCTATTAAAATTAAAAATAAATTAGTATAGGCAAAATAATCTATTAAAATTAAAAATAAATTAGTATAGGCAAAATAATCTATTAAAATTAAAAAATAAATTAGTATAGGCAAAATAATCTATTAAAATTAAAAAATAAATTAGTATAGGCAAAATAATCTATTAAAAATAAAAATAAATTAGTATAGGCAAAATAATCTATTAAAATTTAAAATAAATTAGTATAGGCAAAATAATCTATTAAAAATAAAAAATAAATTAGTATAGGCAAAATAATCTATTAAAATTAAAAATAAATTAGCATAGGCAAAATAATCTATTAAAATAAAAAATAAATTAGTATAGGCAAAATAATCTATTAAAATTAAAAAATAAATTAGTATAGGCAAAATAATCTATTAAAATTAAAAATAAATTAGCATAGGCAAAATAATCTATTAAAATTAAAAAATAAATTAGTATAGGCAAAATAATCTATTAAAATTAAAAATAAATTAGTATAGGCAAAATAATCTATTAAAATTAAAAATAAATTAGCATAGGCAAAATAATCTATTAAAATAAAAAATAAATTAGTATAGGCAAAATAATCTATTAAAATTAAAAAATAAATTAGTATAGGCAAAATAATCTATTAAAATTAAAAAATAAATTAGTATAGGCAAAATAATCTATTAAAATTAAAAATAAATTAGTATAGGCAAAATAATCTATTAAAATTAAAAATAAATTAGTATAGGCAAAATAATCTATTAAAATTAAAAAATAAATTAGTATAGGCAAAATAATCTATTAAAATTAAAAAATAAATTAGTATAGGCAAAATAATCTATTAAAATTAAAAATAAATTAGTATAGGCAAAATAATCTATTAAAATTAAAAAATAAATTAGTATAGGCAAAATAATCTATTAAAATTAAAAAATAAATTAGTATAGGCAAAATAATCTATTAAAATTAAAAAATAAATTAGTATAGGCAAAATAATCTATTAAAATTAAAAATAAATTAGTATAGGCAAAATAATCTATTAAAATTAAAAAATAAATTAGTATAGGCAAAATAATCTATTAAAATTAAAAAAAAAATTAGTATAGGCAAAATAATCTATTAAAATTAAAAAATAAATTAGTATAGGCAAAATAATCTATTAAAATTAAAAAATAAATTAGTATAGGCAAAATAATCTATTAAAATAAAAAATAAATTAGTATAGGCAAAATAATCTATTAAAATTAAAAAATAAATTAGTATAGGCAAAATAATCTATTAAAATTAAAAAATAAATTAGTATAGGCAAAATAATCTATTAAAATTAAAAATAAATTAGTATAGGCAAAATAATCTATTAAAATAAAAAATAAATTAGTATAGGCAAAATAATCTATTAAAATTAAAAAATAAATTAGTATAGGCAAAATAATCTATTAAAATTAAAAAATAAATTAGTATAGGCAAAATAATCTATTAAAATTAAAAATAAATTAGTATAGGCAAAATAATCTATTAAAATTAAAAATAAATTAGCATAGGCAAAATAATCTATTAAAATAAAAAATAAATTAGTATAGGCAAAATAATCTATTAAAATTAAAAAATAAATTAGTATAGGCAAAATAATCTATTAAAATTAAAAAATAAATTAGTATAGGCAAAATAATCTATTAAAAATAAATTAGCATAGGCAAAATAATCTATTAAAATAAAAAATAAATTAGCATAGGCAAAATAATCTATTAAAATTAAAAATAAATTAGTATAGGCAAAATAATCTATTAAAAATAAAAATAAATTAGTATAGGCAAAATAATCTATTAAAATTAAAAATAAATTAGCATAGGCAAAATAATCTATTAAAAATAAAAATAAATTAGTATAGGCAAAATAATCTATTAAAAATAAAAATAAATTAGTATAGGCAAAATAATCTATTAAAATTAAAAATAAATTAGCATAGGCAAAATAATCTATTAAAAATAAAAATAAATTAGCATAGGCAAAATAATCTATTAAAAATAAAAATAAATTAGTATAGGCAAAATAATCTATTAAAATTAAAAATAAATTAGTATAGGCAAAATAATCTATTAAAATAAAAAATAAATTAGCATAGGCAAAATAATCTATTAAAAATAAAAATAAATTAGTATAGGCAAAATAATCTATTAAAATTAAAAAATAAATTAGTATAGGCAAAATAATCTATTAAAATTAAAAATAAATTAGTATAGGCAAAATAATCTATTAAAAATAAAAATAAATTAGCATAGGCAAAATAATCTATTAAAAATAAAAATAAATTAGTATAGGCAAAATAATCTATTAAAAATAAAAATAAATTAGTATAGGCAAAATAATCTATTAAAATTAAAAATAAATTAGTATAGGCAAAATAATCTATTAAAATTAAAAATAAATTAGTATAGGCAAAATAATCTATTAAAATTAAAAAATAAATTAGTATAGGCAAAATAATCTATTAAAATTAAAAAATAAATTAGTATAGGCAAAATAATCTATTAAAATTAAAAATAAATTAGTATAGGCAAAATAATCTATTAAAATTAAAAAAAATAATAAAAATAAAGACTAAGTTAGCCTATCACCGCTTGGAAAATCAAACACCACTAATTGATAAACTCTTGCAGACATTTTGGAAGCTAACCGCTCCAATATACAAAAAAAGAAACAATGTTACACAAAACAGTAGCGAATACGTTCATTTCGTGATGGCGCAATTCAGTGCAGTGTGTGCAAAAACGTTTTTTTTTTTTTTTTTGTTTTTTTTTACTTTCTTTTTTTTTGCCTGGGGTTGTTAGAGTTATATAACTCTTTTTGCGCAGCGTCGTTTTCTATAGAGTTGTATTAAATCGACGGCAGTATTTTTTTTTTTTTTTTTTGCATATTTTGTTTTGTTTTTTTTTGTTTTTGTTTGGGGGGAGGCTAGAATAAGAGCTTATAGATGCGATAAATTCTTGTTGCTGAAAAATAAAATGAATGTCAGATTCTAAAACTAATCTTTTCGCAATGAGTTTAGAGTATAAATTATAATTGTGTTAATTGGACATAATGAAACCGAATTTGGTTTACAACTTCACTGTAAAATAGATAAAACATTGTTGATTCGACTAGTGTTTGTTTGATTACAAAAACTACGGCTATTCAGCGTGTATATACTTTGGCACGCATTTGTTAAAAGTGCGACCATAAATTATATAGACGACAATATAACACTATTACTACTACTACTACTAATAATAATAATAATAATAATAATAATAATAATAATAATGATGATGATGATGATGATAGCAACAATAATAATAACACTGGCTAACAAAAAAATTTGCCATGGTGCCCAAGATGTTTCAACTATTTTTACCTAATTTGAGGGCTATCGTATAACCTCCTCTGTAGGAAACCGGTAGCTACAACAAAAACAGGCAAATCGAAGAAACAATATTTTAATGTAACTTTAAGGCATATATTCATAAAATCACACCAAAATATTCACAATTAAAGCTTGAAGTTCTAAAAAAAATGCTAAGCATAGACATCATCATTCATAAATTAATGTTTAACTGATTTTCTAGAATGAGGGGCTCCGGCATCATTGCACTTGGTAGACCAACAGTAGTCTGCAAGCATGGTGGCATCCCAACGCTCTTGATAGCGAACTTCCATATCGCTGATGTTTTGATGGAAGCGCTCCCCTTGCTCGTCGCTCATATCACCTAGATTTTCTGGAAAACGAGCATGATGACTGTGCAAAAATATAACTTGATGCTCATATTCGCACCCAGTTGTAATGTTTCAACAAGCTCTTTGTAGTTGGGCGCCTTCATTTTTCCCAAGAAGAATTTTATTACATTCCTAAATGCAGTCCAGGCACTCAATTCTGCAGGGTTCATAAAATGACAAAACTTTGCGTCATTCATTACATTTCGAATCTGGGGTCCATCAAAAATTCCAGCTTTTAATTTCTCTATGATTAGGCCTGGAAATTTCATGCAAATATATTTGAAACAGTCGCCATCTTTCTCAAGAGCTTTCACAAACTGTTTCATGATGACAAGCTTTATGTGAGGAGGAGGAAACATAATTTTGGTACGCTCCACCAAAGGACATGCCAGAACATTGAGAAAGCCAGGAATCAGTTCATTGCACACAGGCCAATCTTTCTTTTTTTTTTATCCAGTGCTCTGTTCTTTTCCTGCTATCCCACAAACACAAGAAACAAGGAAATTTTGTGTAGACACCTTGTAGCCTGAGGAGAAACCTAACCATTTTCAAATCTACACATATGATCTATTGGTATTGTCTGTATGAAATCTTCTCCAGAATAAATTTGATTTCATCATATTTTTCTTTGAGGGTCGTTGAATGACCTAAAGGGACTGATCCATATAAGTTGTCATTGTGAGGAAGAATACATTTTGAACTTCTTTTGGAACTGTCTATAAAAAGGCGCCAATCTTGAGAATGATACTGTTCGACACCAAGTTGCCGCAGCAGGCCGGCAACGTTGTTGCAATATGCTATGTCTATATCCTGAGTAAAATATAGCAAGAATTCAATATGGCGTTTTCTGTAAAAGGTTATGAGAGTTCCAGACTGAAGTAATTGTTTTTTCTTTTAGTGTTGAAGCTAAAAATTCAGAAGATTCTTTGGAAAGGTTGAGATCTCCAGTCAGATCATTAAGTTCTTCTTGAGAAAAAAGCTGTGGTAGTAAAGAAGGAAAATCGACATCTGAAACAGTGGTTTTACTATTGTCACAGAGGCTTGGTCTTCTTCAGACCAGGTAATTCCAATTCGGGTAAGCCTTTAAACACTG
>NC_136503.1:43728600-43736100 GCF_053919585.1 Euprymna scolopes
CTTTCTTTTTATTTTTATTTTTTAAATGAGGAGAGGGGGATATCTTATTCGAATCATTTTGTTCCAATTCACAGAGATGATTGTATATCCTTCCAATCTGGAGAGTTGGAATGGTGGAAGGATTCAATGAAACACTAAACTTGGCAAGAATCTTTAGAGGTATATGAATGGCCAAGAATTCTATTTATAAAATGTTGGCATTGAATCCAAGAGTTTATTATAGAAGATGGCAGATCTATAGAGTTAGATCGAAAATGGAGGAAGGGAAAGATCTTTTCGGCGCTTTTTTAAATTGAATTTGAGTTTGTTAATTTATCAAGTCAGAACCAAAAAAAAAACAGTTCTTTTTGAATATTATAAACTAGCAGGAAAACCTGACGTTGCCCGAGATTGAATGATGATCAACGAATGTTTCACTCTTCAATATTTTTATTGCCATTTAAATCGGATACATCGCCCATTTTTCAATCAAATCCATTAATTGCCTGCTCTAGTTGGAGACCCATCGCGGTGCGCCAACAGGAATTTCACATGCCTCCCCGGAGTGATATAATCTACAATACATTTACTTTACACTGCACTGTAGGGAACCTATTGTTGATTTTATACATTTTTATATATAATGACTTGAATTAAAGTTTAAAATGAAAAAGTCAATTATCATGGTTCACTTGTGCTCTAAACAAAAACATTCATTTCGAACGCGCCTCTGTCATATCAAAGAATTTACTGTTGATTTTTATATGTTGGGCCTATCGGCTTTTGTGGTAATAAAACTTGTGATGTTAGGCTGTGTCAGGTGTTAAATTTGGTCAAAATCGTCTGTTTCTTCTTCTATCAGATTATATTCGATTATCGATTATCGATACTTATCGAAGATATTTTGATACAAAACCTATCTAAGAACACTGTCAGGCACATGAAGTACTTTTGTGTGAAATTTCATAAAAATCGGCCCAGCTTTTTTGGAGTTCATAGGAAACGAACTCACAGACACACAAAGTTCCTTCTATATAATAGTAGAAGATAGATAGAGATTATTCAACAATATGACTGAACTTGGCATACAATATTTCTCTTTTGGACTCTTGTATCATTTTCGCTAATACCTATCAATGTATTTTTCCTCCTATATTGTGAGACAAACAAAAGTCTTTTATAAGGCAACTCTTTTAGGAGAAGGAAAAATAACATCAGTTGTAGTAGTTTTGGAGGTCTATCACTCAAGGATACAGTAAATAATGAAGAATATTATGAGAGGGTTGAAAATGACTGCTGTGACGAATATGAGTACATCTAGGTTCCTCCTCTCAAGAATATGATTGATTGGTATATCATAAATACCGACTGATCGATCCGTCTGAAAGTAACGCCGAAAGATACACTAAATGGCTCACACTAAGGATATACCAACTCCGACCATGAACACTCACTCAGTAAGGCAGTTTACGAGATTTGTAGTTTGATATTCATTATTTGCATATCAATGAATCAGCGGCCCTAAAAAGACGTTATAGAAAGATCGAATGCGAGAGGATAGAGGAGTGATTGGCAGCAAATAGAACAAAACGAATGTAAAATGTCGTGAACATGTTGTCAATTATTTCTTTTTTTAATGAGATTACAAACTAATTTCAGTAGAAATGTAAAGTTGATGCGACCGACGCAAGAGTTGGATTTTGTGAAAATTCGTCGTGAAATGGATAGATTAAAATACGATTCGGGTTGGACTTTATGGAAAGCATTGTCGTCATGAAATAGAGAGATTAAAATACGATTTGAGTTGGACTTTATAAAAAGTGTCGTTGTCTTGAAATGAAGAGATTAAAATATGATTCAGGTTGGACTTTATAAAAAGCTTCATCGGCATGAAATGGATAGATTAAAATACGATTTGAGTTGGACTTTTTAAAATGTGTCATCGTCATGAAATAGAGAGATTAAAATACGATTCAGGTTGCACTTTATAAAAAGCGTCGTCGTTGTGAAATGGTAATATTAAAATACGATTCGGGTTGGACTTTATGAAAAGGGTCATCGTCGTGAAATGTAGAGATTAAAACACAATTCTGGTTTACTTGTGAGACGTGCATCGTTAAGTTATGGAGGGGATTAAGTTACAATTTGGGCCAAACATTTTTTAGAATTGGCGTCTTTGTGTTATGTGAGCTAGTTGTGTCCAGCCATGTTTGAATGGATAGTTGTGCCTAAGAGGCCTTGGGGATGTGAGTGCCAATCTTTACACGGGTTTATATGAGATGATCTTTAAAGAACATGAGTTTGATATGTATTGATTTGCATATCAATGAATTAGCTGCCCTAAAAACCATTATACAAAGACCGAATGCAAGAGGACAGGGGAGTGGTTGGCAGCAAATAGAACAAGACGAATGCAAAATGTCGTGAGCAAGTTGTCAATTTTTTTAATGAGATTACAAGATTATTGCTGGAATACTATAGCCCATACTACTCTACTACTTCATACAAATATATTCTTCTCGTAGGACATATTAATGGCGACAAAGGATTCGAAATAAACTCACAAGTTTAAAAAGAAAAATAACTTGTAATGAAAACAGGACAAGAGATTCTGTCTAGTAATCTTTTATTCAATTAAGAATCTTACTACTCGTCTACTTGACAAGCGAAAATGTACAGCTTTTATAGCTTGGATTATCAAAGAGGAGATAATCCATATTCACAACATTCTCCTTCACCAAATTTCTCACTGATTGGGAAGAAAGTCCCTTAAGTGTCCAGGCTCCCTACAAGCTTACAGTGGCTGCCTCAGAGCCCATGATTCGTGGCTGGAGTACTCAAATAGGGAAGCTTTATAGTGTAAGCTTCTCTGTGAACTCCAAAATATCTTGCTCAAAAATATTTCCTCCTCAGATGAGCAGGCCATTCCGCGTCAGAGTCAGAATGAACATGTTTTTTTCGGTGCTAGTTCTTCATCTGTCAGGGATTCTGGTGTTGGCCCATCTGACAGAGCCCAAAATGGAGACAGTGTAATTAGACGACATGTCAGGAACAATTTTAGTGCCAGGGGAAGTTGGTCTGTCTTCAAGGGCTGTCCATGGTCCTGGTACGTCTCTGACAAGTGCTAGGTCTCTGAAAGACATATTAGACTCTACCATTTGCATGCCATACTAGAGCATACTGGGGTTTCGCTTCTATGAGCTCTACCTTGTCCACCAAGGGATCGTTCTTAGTGTAACATGCATGTTGTCTCAGAAATAATGTACCGGGTCGAGAGAGCCAAGATGAAAGCGAAGTTCCCACCGAACTCTGTCGCTGAAAAGGTAAAAACTTTCATGTGGGGCTTGAATGGCATATAATGTGACAGGAAGGAGATTTTCCCAATTATCAATCGAACATCTGTTATTTGATGCAGCCAATTGAACTGTCTTCTAAATAATGCCGTTATATCTTTCACATTGGCCGTTACCCTTGGGGTTGTAGGGAGTTGCCCGGCTTATAGCTACTCTTCATTCCTGTAGAAATTGCCGAAGCTGCTCTAACATGAAAGAAGCCTCTCGGCCCAAATGTATATAGGCAGAAACTCCAGTGAATAATGAGCAGAGGCATTGTATAATTGCAGTAGCCGATATGTCTGAGCAAGGAAAGGCAAAAGAAAACCGTGAATATTTGTTGACAACAGTTAATATATATCGGTTCATTGTTTTGCTTGGTAGCGGTCCTTTAAAATCAAGATTTAGTCTTTCAAACGGCTGTGTTGCTTTTATTAAAACGCTAATTTTGGGTTTATAAAATCGAGGCTCGACAGGAATTTGTAATTCTTTTTACCTCCTTTCTTTTTTCTTTTTTTTTTTTTTTTTTTAGTTTCTATACCTCACAACATGAACTATTCGAGTAAAGCTCAGGTAATAGAGATTGTTATGTAGCGTTCGGAGTTCGTCCCCGCTTGACAGTGTATCAGCTGTTAAGTTCTCCTTGGCGGGTCGATAGTTGACTTCAAAAGTGTAACAAGATAGTTCAATGCCCCATTTTCTCATTCTTTCTTTTGCTTAGAGTCTTAGAGTTGAACATAAAAGCAACTGATTTTAGTCAGTAATAAGTTTAAAGTGGCGTCCGATCAGATAGCGCTGCCATTTTCTTAGTGCCTCGACTATGGCGTAGGCTTCCTTTTCAAGTGAGGAGTTTTGTCGTAGAGGGTCCTACTAAAAAAAGCTAAAGGACGATCAGCTTGTCTCAAAGAAATAGCAATAGCACTGTCTGACGCATCCGTTTCAACAACCAGAGAAATATTTTGGTCTATTGTTGTAATTGCTGATTTCGCAATATCCTTTTTCAGTGCCTCAAATGCCTCAACAGCTTGGCGAGACAGAGAAAACATCTCTACTTATGTTAATGAATGTATCTTTTCTGGGAAAGATACAATCCATTGGGAGTAGTGAGCAAACATACCCATAGCACGTCGAAGGGAAGGCCAATTGTGAGGGACAGACATCTGGAGTAAAGGTTTCAATCGATCTGCATCCGGTGCTATAAAAACTTTGCTTATGGTATACCCCAGTAGGTTTATTTTGTTCAGTCCAAATGAGCATTTGTCGTTGTTTCGGGTAAGGTTGTATTTGACATGAACCATCTGAGATTTTTGTTGTGTTCCTTTTTATTATGGCCACATACAGTGAGGTTGTCAATGAACATAGATGTGCCTTCCAGTTTCTCATCCATTATGATTTGGTCGACTGTCCTTTGGAAGCTGGCTACCCCATTCACAACGCCAAAAGGAATCCTGCGAAATTGATATAGTTGACCGTTCGCCTCGAAAGCTGTGTATAGCTTGTCTCTAGGTCTAATAGCGATCTGATGGTACGCGTTTTTCAAGTCCAGAGTGCTAAACATACAATATTTGGCTATTTCGCCTATCATTTCATTTATCCTGGGTAGTGAGAAGGCGTCCAAAAGAGTAAACCTATTTATGGTTTGGGAGTAATCTATAATCATTCTCTTTTTATGGTTTTCAGAAGTAGTTATAACTATCTGAGCTTTCCAGGGTGATTTGCTAGGCTCAATTATACCCTCCTCAAGTAGTCTTTTTATCTCAGAGTCAATGATTTTTTTTATTATTATAAGAAAAACATCTGCTTCTCACTGCTATGGATTTGCAGTTTTCAGTTAGGTTTTCAAAAAGTGACGGGTACTGGATTTTTGTTGTCAATCCACAAATTTTCAATGCTGACATTTAATCACCAAACGGAATTTAAATCTGTGAGTGTTGCTGACTAAAATCGTGTCCCAGTATTATTTCACAACAAAGGTTTTTGATTACGGATAATTTAGTGGTTTTATAGGAGACGTCATTAAATAGTAAGTCCACCAAACAATAACCATTTACTTGTGCAGACAATGATGCGTTTGTCCTTGTTACACTGTTGGGGGAGGGGACAAAATACAATTTGTTGGTTTTTACCAAACTTTCTTTGCTAAAATTTTCTGAGCTCCCGGTATCGAGCAGAGCATTCATAGATCTCCCGTTAATTTTTACTTTTACGTTAGTTTTTGAAAGGCAGTCAGGGGAAGCGGCTAAAGTTGCAGATGTATTTTGACGAGTGGTTTTGTAAAGGGTTTTAAAAGACTTGCATACCTTTGAAAAAATTACCAAGTTTTCCACATTAATGACAACGAGAAGGAATATCTCTAGCAGAGCATGAAACTTGTAGATGTTTAGATAAGCTGCAAAAATAGCAGGTTCCCTTTTTAAAGCGGCAGTGACCGATTGTTCTTTAAGCTTCATCGGATTATCATCATGAGGGGGCGCAGTAGGAACAGGTGGATTTAACGCGGCGCCCACGGTGTCTGGCTGTAAATAAGAACTAGACTGCTGTATAACACATTCGAAGGTATAGGTTTGCTCGCAAGCTGTTCTTAGTGTACGGGCGTTGTCTTACCTGAGCATTACGTAAGCCGTTAATGAAGGCGTTCCAAAATGTGTTGCTCTTGGGCCTCTAATGCCGTCATAAGGCAGAAGTCGCAATCTTTGCCCATTGTCCAAAGGCTCTTAAGAAAATAGATGTTTCGTCTGATTCTTGTCGGTGAGTCGCAATTAGGTGTCTCGAAAATATCTCATTTTGGGGCTTTATGGATGTAGCATTCAGTACATTGATTACTTCCTCGTAAGTAATGCAATCCAAAATAATTTCATTGAATCTGACAGGTAGTTGGTTAGGCGCGTACGTTTATTGATGGGACGTCCCGATCTTTCTGAATGTTGAACCTCGATGAAATTTGTAAATGTCTCCCGCCAATGTTTCCAGCACTTGTCAACTGAATCGCTTTCTGGATCTGTGGTAAATTGCTCCAGTCGCATAAATTGTTCCATTCTTAATTGAATAAATTGTAATGAAAACAGAACAAGAGATTCCATCAAGTTATCTTTTATTCAATTAAGACTCTTACTACTCGTCTAAACGAAATGTACAGCTTTCATAGCTTGGATTATCAAAGAGGAGATAATCCATATTCACGACATAACTAAGGACAAACGATTCGAAACGACTTCACAAGTTTGTAGCAGTCACAGGTGAATCAATGCCCCCCCTCTGAGTTCTCCTGCCACAGGCTGACCTATCAGATAACAGGGCGCATTGATTCATCAGCTCCCTAAAAAGTCTTGAGGGAACGTCAGTCAGTCAGGACCGGACCTCCAGCCGAGCAACACCTATCCTCTCTCGTCCCCTGTCCACCGGACATCTCACTATAGCATTGACGGTCTCGATTTGAGACAACTGCTATTCAGCTGGAGACGACACGGTACTGACTGACCGACGACGACCTTTTCCTTCTTCCCTTTTAGCAGTCTGGCCTGCCAGTTTCTGCTACAAATAAAATACTCTTCGTAGTTATTGTTAAAAAGAAGTTTGTTGTTTCTTTTGTGCTGCGTTCTTTACTATATTTTATTAGAAGGTAAACCCAAAACAAATTTGAAACACGATAACAAATACACAAATGTTCATATGTGATTTTTGCCTTTTTCTTTTTTTTTTAATCAGTTATTAAGTTAAAACTTGTGTCAATTAATTTTGCATTTGTGATTATTGAAGTCGGCCGGACACGTGCACTCCTTGTTCTCATATAGATCAGTCACAATTTATCAAGGCTAAAAAAAAACTGATGATGATAAAAACAAAGCGAATAAAAAGCTTTAGAAAGATTTATCGTTACTTACAAAAAGTGAGGAATTTTTTCTTCACATTTTTTTTTTTTTACTTATTAACGAGGAAAGTAAGAAGTTACCCCTCCCTCTTGTTTGTACTTAGAAAAATTTATAGTATACATAAATTAGAGAAAGTTTTTTTCTTCTTGTGTATACGTTGGGAAAATGGAACAATTCTTGGAATTAATTAACATGCTACAATTCACTTTGCAACAGCAATTTGTCAACAACAACAATTTGTCAACAAGAAAAGTTTGAAAAGTTATTCAAACAACAAATAATTAATTACTTTTAGAAGACGTATTATCTAGGACCACAAA
>NC_136503.1:43743600-43746100 GCF_053919585.1 Euprymna scolopes
TCGTAATGTTACTGTAAAAATTATTTTTTATTGTTACAAATTACGATGCTTTATTTATATAAAAAAATAAATTAATTCTTGCGTTTTTTATTTACTACTGAAAACCATAACTTTAGTAAAGGTATTTTTTGTTTAAAGAAAATAAAACATTTTCACTAAGAGTTAAGTAAAAATAATTAGTTCATTATATCCTGCGATCATTATTTGATAAATACTGCAATTTTCATTAAAATTGGTTAATTTCCTGATTTTTGGTGAATTTTTAAGTAAAAGGAGGAGTCAAAATGTTTAAACACTTTGAGCGTCGGCATTCATTTTGTCTGTACCTACCATTTTTCGATGAATTCCTAAATAGGTACATAGGAAGCGACCACGTGTGATTAATTTAAATTAAATTTCAATCATGGTTACATTATCAATAATCATGTGATTAAACCCATTGAAAATTATCAATAATCATGTGATTAAACCCATTGAAAATTTACCGATATTGTAAACACATTCTGTTTACATTAAGCCTGTGGTGTTTTGTAGTGATGCAGTGTTGGCAACTGAGATTTAAAAAAAAAACCCACGAGATCAGGAGAAAGAAATGTCCAGAAAATCGCTAGATTTTTAACTTTTATGATCTGAAATTTTCAAAAATCGCTAATCCCCCCCCCAAAAAAAAACTCCATATTTTAACTTCCTACCATAAAAAAAATATAAATATAGTATATTCAATACATAAAATGTTCCGTGTTTTCTCACTATATGTTTATGGAATTATATTGAAGCGGTTAGCTCCCAGAAGGCTTACATATTTCATCAGCTAGTTTTACCTGTTTTTTCAGAGAGGGTATTTTTTTTTTTGCAGGAAACAAATCATAAACTCAAACTTTTTATAATAAAAGTTAAATTGAAATATACTGCAAATTAAACATCACAATAATGGTGCAACATATTTTGAAATTAGAAAAATAAAAATAAAAATAAACTTTGTTTTAGCATGTTAAAAGTATTTAGGTTGGTAGATAATTAAATTCTACTGTATTGCTACAAGTTTTTTTGTTTTTTTTTGCTATTGTTTCTTGCTTTTTACAATTTTCGACTAAATACTTTTAAATAAAGCAGGGTTGTTTAAATCGTATTTAAAACTAAACTTCGGAGGTTGGAATGCCCCCCCACCTAAAATGTACTTGGAAAAATCGATTTTATAGCGAGATTTAAGAATGGTTAGCCGAAAAAAAGGTGAAAAACAAAACAAATAATCAATAAATAATTGTTAACAAAGGCAACAAATGCTACTTTTTTACTTACATGAATGAGTTTATTTTATGTTTTAAAGTATTTTCAAGCGCTTTTCTTTATTTTTTAGTCTAACATTGCGGGTGTGTGGGTGCCAAATATCTCCATATTTTCTAGAATTCCCCGCTAGATTGAAAACGAAATCTCCAGATCTAGAAGGAAAACCGCTAAATTGGAAACATTGGTCACGTGACAGGAAGCGGTAATAAATAATTGTCCATAAATAAAAAAAAATGGCCTATCGGTACAAAGAAAACCACCTACTTATCATAGAAAAATTAAGTATAATGTTATAATTAAAAAGAAATATATAAAAACACACATGGATATAGTAAACATATTATACCAAAATATGGAAGCCATCCGTCCAGTGATTTTTTAGACTATCAATTGCGAACGAACCAAGAGTTACATTTTTATATATATAGATATTTATATATATGTATATTTATATATATATTTATATAGATCTATATATATACATATATATATATATTTATATATATATGTATTTACATATTTATGTATATATTAATACATTTATATATATATTTATATATATTTATGTATATATATATATATTTATAGACGTATATATATTTATATGTATATATATTTATATATATATATTTATAGACGTATATATATTTATATTTATATATTTATATATATATATGATTATCTATTTATATATATGTATATTTATATATATGTATATATATATTTAAATATATATATATTTATATATATACATTTATATATATTTATATATACATATACATATTTATATATATATTTATATATATATAAATATATACTTATATATTTATATATATATTTATATTTATATATATACATATACATGTATATATACATATATATATATATTTATATATATATATTTATAAATATATATATATTTATATATTTATACATATTCATATTTATATTCATATATATATATATATATATTTATATCTATATATATATATGTTTATATATATATATTTATATTTATATCTATATATATACATATTTATATATATATATTTATACATATTCATATTTATATTCATATATATATATATTTATATCTATATATATTTATATATATGTTTATATATATATTTATATTTATATCTATATTTATTTATATATATATATATTTATATATATACATATTTAAATATATATATTTATATATATACATATT